>NW_010174585.1:0-15820 GCF_000695765.1 Mesitornis unicolor | reverse complement strand
ACAGCAGTGGCTGGAGGGGACCTGGCAGTCGTGTCCTGGGGCTCCAGCTGGTACGGCGCTCCCTCGATCCTGGTGATGCCCATCAGCACGACGCCGTTCTGCGCGTCCACTCCCGCTGCAAGGAGAACGGCGCTGAGGGCTTTTTCAGGGGGAATTGAGGGGTTTCATGGGAGGGTTTTGTCTGAGGTCTGAAGATTACGAGCAGTCCAGTGTGGAGATCTCCAGCCCTCGATGGAGCTTTGGTGGGACCTGGTGTCCACAAGGTGAGGACTGCCCAGGGTGCCCCATCCCTCCACATCATCCCCACAGCAGCCCCCGTCACCCTCCCGAGCCCACCCTTGCAAGTGCTGTTTTCCCTGTAGCTGGGGGCATCACTAGCAGCACACTGCACCCTCATTTTGTTCCTGGCATATGTGAACCCCTGGGGACCCTTTTTGGACCCAAACCCACCACTGCACACAGCGCCCAGCCCCTGGCCGTACCTACGCACCCCTGCACCGCCATGGCAGGGGGGTAACCGTGGGTTGGTGGGGCCGGCCCCACACCAGATGGAAGCGCCTTGCAGGAGGGGTCAGGGCCCGGGTTCGGGTCCTCCAACGTCGGCTGGGTCACTCCTGCACGGCGCTGAGCCTGGAGGAGGGAACACGATGGGCAGAGCCATGGTACAGGAGGGCAAATCCCCACCAAGCAAAGCCAACACGCCGCCGCTTGCGTTGCTCATCTGGCTGGAAACAGCACTGCGCAGCTGAAGGGTGCCCAAAATGCCCAAGCGATGCTGGCTGGTGGGAACGCCCGAGCTGCTGGGGCACAAGGTGATGCAGAGTTGAGGTAGCCTTGGCCACCCTGTCTGCTTTGTGCTCCATGTCCCCAGCCAAGGGTGGCACAAGGTGCAGAGGGAAACCTTGGGGCTATTGGGTGCACATGTGGAAGGGAGCTGGACACAGGGATGCGGCCACAGTCCCAAACTGGGGAGCACTGGGGGGATCAAGCCTGTGATGCTGTCTGATCCCAAGTCGCCAGGGACCTTCCTGCTGCCAGGGTGTGATGGCTTGGGCGTGTGGGTTACCTCCTCGGCCGCCTTCCTCCAGTCCATGCGGGAGATGTAGATGATGAAGCAGGTGCAGAGGATGGAGACGCAGACCAGCATGCTGAGCCACAGCCCTGCAGAGGGCACAGCGGCGTCAGACAGGCACCGCGGCCGGAGCAGACCCAGCCACAATGGCATCTCGGACAGCAAGTCAAGAAAGGGGATGTCACCGAGAACAGCAGGGACACAGGGATGGGGTGGCTGTGGGTGCCCGGCAGCAGCTGCTTTTTCCCAACACCATTAAAAGCTCTCAGTAGTTGCAGGGTCCATCCCAGTCCATCCCAGTGTGCCCAGTCCTCAGCCAGGTGGGAGGGCAGAGCCAGGCAAGGGTCGTGGTGAGACACAAGTGGGGCTGGGGGAGCCGCATCCGCCCATAGGGGTTTTGGGTACCTATGACACCGATCCTGGCCACGAAGAGCAGCACGGCCCCCAGGGGGAGGCCCACGCCGTAGTAGCTGACAGCATTGAGGATGGCACCGAATTTCTGCTTGCCGATGCCTCTGAGCACCCCGCTGCAGGCACCCTGCGGGGAGTGGGGCTGGGGTCAGGCTGGGGAGCGATGCCTTGGCTGAATTCGGGGCTGTGCCAGTGCTGTGGGGGGCTGGTGAACCAGCCTGGTGATGGGCCAGCTCCCCGTTTCCCCCAGTTATTTCTGTGCCCTGCCTTGTCCTGCAGGTCTTTATGCACTCAGTGTTTTCTCAGGGTGACCCCAGATGCTCTGCAGGGTCCTGGTGCATGAGTTGGTGCCCCCTCACCCAACCTGCGATGCTGCCACTCAGCACTAGAGTCCCCTACCAAAAGTAGCAGCGTCCCCAAGGACTTACACACATGGCTTCAAACAAGTGGAAGACAATGTAGACGGGCATGACCCAGGCCACCAAGTCCACGATCTCCCTGGGGACAGAGAAGAACCAATGATCGCTCTTTGGGAACTGACCTCTGCGTACCAAGGCTGGGAGCCGAGGGCACTCACTTGTCGGGGGTGAAGATGTATCCCAGCACGTCCTTTGTGGCGGCTAAAATGGCCCCAACAGCAATGCAGAAACCCCCTGAAAAAACAGAGCAAAGCTCTGAGCCTGGCCCGGCTATGATGGGAACCTCGGGAGCAGAGTGGGCAGAGGTGCAGGACCCCGACAGAGGCGTCCCTGACCTGTGCAGAGCAGGCTGGTGGAGGAGGACCTCTTGGCTGTCTCGAAGTCGCCGGCGCCCAGCGCGTTCCCCACCTGCACGCTGGCGGCCGTGCCGAGCCCCAGCGGGATCTGAAACCACGGGGATCTGTGACTGCGAGGGTCTGTGACCATGGGGGTCTGTGACTGTGGGACTCTGTGACCTTGGGGCTGAGGCTCGCCTGGGTAAGGGGTTGCAGCAGCAGTGAAATAACCACCCAGTGAGGAGGGGGATTGAGCTGAGGATTTAATTTAAACCATCTCCATAGGAGGGAGCAGGGAAAGACTTTAAGCCCATAGGGTGAAGTCTGGCATTGCCTGGAGCTGGTTTTTTGCTGGGTGTCTGTACTGGCCTGTCCCTGGGAGTCCTGGTGGGAGATGATAGCCCCCAGTCCTTACCATGAAAGCGACGACGGACACCTCATAGATGATGGACTGTGCAGAGAGCTCGATGACGCTCAGCAGGCCTGGGGGATAGGAGAGAGGCAGCGCTGGGTTCGGGTGCCTGGAGAGGAGTCGCTCTGGGCCGCTGCGGCTGCTGCAGATGCCAGCCTGGGTCACAGCCTGTCCCCCTCCTCGCAGCTTCCCCTCTCCACTGACCTATCAAGAAGCTTCCGATTTCATAGGTCCACCACTCAATGCATATCATGAGCATGCTGGGGATGGCCAGGGAGGTGAAGCTGTCCCAGTCCAGCAGGCACTCGCTGGACCAGCCTGCGGAGAGGAGAAACATCGTCCCATGAAGGACGAGGCTGGCCGTGTGCTACATCCTCCAGAGCACCCAGGCCAGCTGGAGGTGCTGTGTCTGTCTGCAGAGCCCCCAGGGCAACGCTCCTCAGCTCCACAGCACCTCCAGCAGCAGAGTGTGCCTGTGTGGGCTCTGTCAATGTTGAGGGTCACAGAGCGGTGCAACCCTCAGCTCATTTTGCCCGGAGCAGAGTGTCCAAGGGACGACCTTGTGTTTATGTCTGTGTCCATCCAGCTTTGGCGCTGAACCCTCCAAAGCCTTGGCAGAAAGTTTCATTTCTTCAGAATTAATGTTTACTGCCCGGCTTGCGCATGACGTGCGGCCACCGAAGCAGCACCACTGAGGTTAATATTTCACCGCCAGGACTAACAGCATTCACTGGATAGAAGTGGTGGAAGAGTCACGAATGCTCGTGTAAAGATGCCCTTACCTCCCCAGGTCTTCACGTGGAGCTTCTTGCCTATGATATACAGGAACAAGAAAATGGTTTGTGAATACTGAGCGACGGTGTTGGCCCAGGCAGAGCCCCTGCAAAGGAAATGAGAGAGGTCAGGGTCCTTGCGCCTCCCCCGCCTCGGGGTGCCAGGGCGCACCCACCATGTCCCCACCAGCGTCAGATGCTGCTGACGTCCCCGAGATGTCCCTTGCCAATGCCAGGCATCACCGTTTCCCTCCTGTGGGATGCGGGCACTACTCACGTGATGCCCAAGTGGAGCACATAAAGGAAGATGCAGTTGGCGATCACGTTGACGGCGTTGCCGACGACCCCGCTCAGCACCAGCGGCCACATGATCATCTGCAAAGAGGAGGAGGTGGGGGCTGCGGCATCTTCTCAAAAGCTTTGGGAGAGAGGTGAACTTTCCCAGCCAAAAGGTAAACTTCTGGGGATGGTGCCAGCTTAGAAAGTGAGTGCGTTGGAGGTAAATCCCTGACATGAGGAAGCGTGAAGGGATGTTCACCAGGCAGATGGACACAACTGGCTGTGGGATGGGGTGATCTCCAGGGTCAGAGATGTTCCAGGGCAGCCGGGTGGTGCTGGGGTCAAATGCTGCCTCACCAGGGAGCACAAAAACCCCAGGTGCGTGGTCAAGGGGAGCCTGGTGCTGGGGCTGACCCTCCATGGGTGTGAGGGCTGCAGGACCCACCTGGTTCTGCAGGTATCTTGTCTCCAGGTGATACAGAAAAACTGCCTGAAAAGGAAATTGGTGATGAGATGAGGCCAGTGCTGAGCAGGGCCCATGCTGCTGCAGTGGAAAAGTGGAGCAGGGTGGCCAGTCCCCATGTGTGGTGGCTGATTGTCATGTGTGACCACAGGGACTCACCGGCAGAGCAGGGACAAACGCCGTCACATAGCGCTGGGTTAACCTGTGAGGACACGAGGGGTACGGTCAGCGAGGGGCCATGACCACTGTCCCCCCAGCCCCGCTATACTGGGGAGGGACATGGCAGCAGAGTCCAGAGCAGCCGACCTGGAGACCTCGGGGTCCTGGCGGATGAGGAGCAGGAGCTGCTCAATGTTGATGAGGATGGCGCAGCAGGGGAAGCAGCAGAGCAGGAGGATGAGGATGGCGCGCTGCAGGATCACCCCCACGCGCAGCAGGTTCCTGCTGCCGTAGGTCTGCAAGGTGAGAGGACAGAGAGAGGGGATCCCTTGGAGGAGCCCTGACCACACTGCAGAACACCCAGGAAGGATTTCGTGTTTCAGGGGGGAGCTTCCCAGGTCACAGAGGCAGCTGGGGCTCTGTGCAGCACCTGGGCAGCACCAGCCAACGCTGGAAAACCCCATGTCACCAGGACAAGCACCAGCATCTCACCCACCTGCGATATCAAGGTGTCACAGGCTGAAGACAAACCATAACCTACAGAGATGGCAGTAACGTTTATAACCTGGAAACAGAAGTTAAAAAAACAAAGAGCGAATGTGAGCATTTCAGATTTTCAAGTAGGGAGAGGGGCTAAAAGGAAAGGTGGGAGCCTAAAATCTCCTCTGTCCTCATCTGCCTCCGTTCCTGCATCCTGTTCCAGTATCGGCAGGTGGGAGCTCAGGAATGCTTACAGCGATGGCCAGCGTGACGGAGGCCAGCTCAACCTTGCCCAGGTGGCCGCAGAATATGGAGCTGACGAGGTGTATCAGGAAGATCAGCAGCTGGATCAGGATCTGACGGTGGGGAAGAGGAGAGGTGAAGGTCAGAGACAGTGGTGTTGGGGGAGAAACCCCCCCTCCAGGGCCAGAGCATGGCAGGGGATGGGAGGGCAGCTGCACGCATTTAGCTGAGTGCATATAACTACTCAGTGCATGTAACTACTCAGCCTCTGCCAGCCAAGGACCCGCTCCCCAGGGTGCCTGTGCCAGCCACCCCACCACGCCAGCGCTGCCCTGCTCAGGTCCTTACCAGTGGCCCCGCCAGCACCAGCAGCTTCTTCACATCCTCCCAGAAGTGGTCCGGCACCCGGCGCTGAAGCCAGCTGCGTTTCTTCCCACAGCTGCTGGGTGTGGGATCCTGCCGGCTGGCGGCCACCCCCTCGCTTAAGCCGTTCTCCTCGGGAAGGTTTGCCTGCTTCATGCTGCCGCTCTGACGGGGGAGTGAGACACCCCTCTTCCTCCGCGCTTGGTTAAAACAGCCCTGCCGGAGTGAGCAATGTGTAACCACGGTGGGGTGAACTTCAGCCGGGGCCGGGCGAGCTGACCGCGTGCCCCTTGCTGCCGGCACGGTGATGGGAAGCGTGGGCAGCAGGTCAGGGCAGCGTGGAGGAGCCCAGATGTGCTGGTGCAAGGGACTGAGCCATCCCAAATTGCTCCTGCACACCCTCATACCTCTGTCCTGCTTTGCCACAGCTCTGGAGGGTCGTCCTCCCCTTCCAGCGGCGATGGAGGACTCACGGGTCCGTGCACAGTCTTCCGTGAGCTGCTGCCAGCAGTGACAGGGCTGTGGCCAGTCTCGGCCCCTCTCATCACAACGTGGTGGTGGCCAAGACAAGCCGGCCCCATTGGCTCCAGCTGTCGGCCTCCAATAGTGTTGGGTTTCACCGGCACCACTCCGCCAGGACAAATATAGTGTCCTGCCTCGGCCCACCACAGGGGACGTGGAGGGGAGCTGCCGCCGCGGCATGGACCCTTGTCTGTGCGGAGCAGGAGGTGGGCTCTGGTGGGATAGGGTAGCCCATGGGGCAGAGCAAGGCCAGGCTACCTCTTCTGCCCAGGCTCTGGTCCCAAAACTACTGGGACTCAGCAGGGCAGAGGCTGCTGAGTGGGGGTTGGTGGCTGTTTCAGCTCCTTTAGGTCATCTCTTTCATTTCTAGCCTACAGACAACCAGTACCAGAGCTGTGGGGTGGCAGAGCTGTGTGTGGTGTTCACCTCCAGCGGCTGAGCCTGTGTCACACCACAAGGGTGGTGGCCTCGCTGTTGTCACCCAGCTGCAGGTAAGAGCCTAGGACAGGTCTGGAGGGGCTTGGCGCTGAGGGCAGGGTGCATTAAGACACATGGCAGTGCCTTGGTGGCTCTGTCAGGTTGTGCACTACAGCTCCCTCTCCTGTGCAGCTCAACATCTGTGTGAGAGCAATCAAGGTACAAAAATCCTGCTGTTGTACCCAAGGGGAGCAATGTGCTCCATGAGCCCAGCTAAAATAAGCCCCACACTGCCACTGCACCCAGAGCCAGCCGCAGATTGCAGCACCAGGAGGCTGCGGCTAGGCCCTGTGCAAGGCCCATGCTGTTGAACAAACACAGCCCCCATTTCCCTTCTAACAGCTTGGCTGTGCCAAGGACCAGGGTCATGCTCACACGACGTTACCAGCCCAACATTTACTCAGAAAACTTTATTGTATCAAAAAATCCCACCTTACAAAAGTGCAAAGAAGAGTTGGTTTAGGCCCCATGCCTGCCACACAGTGGGGAGAGCAGGGCCCGCAGCCAGCGCCCAACGCCCCGTCAGCAGAGGAGTCAGCCACTTTCCACTGAAATGAGCCTTGCTGTAGGACAAATGGCCCCAGGGAGCAGGGCAGCAGCACCAGGTCCCTGTCTGCTTCCCAGGCCAGCCCCAGGCCACACTCCTGCCTGCCACAAGTGACATCCCAGTGCAGTGCAGGACAGGGACCAGCCCTCAAACACTTTCTTCTCAGGTGCCACATCCTCACCCCCTTTAAGAACTCTGTGTGTGGGATAAAACATTGAGAGTTAACCAGAAACTGAGCAAAGTGGCTCTTGACAGCGAACTGAGGGGAAATTCCTTCCCCTGCACCCTCCTCGCTCGGTGCACAGCTCCCCAGTGTCACTGGTTCTAGCTATTGCTGGTCAGGAGCCGGACCAGTATGCCCACCAGCAGGACTGCGACGGCAGCAGCAGCAGCCAGGACGTGGCGGATGATCAGGGCCCTCCACACCACAGCTGCAGGCGCAGGGACGATGGCAGGCTCCTCCTGTGTGATGAGCTGAAGGTCAGGCTGCCTCTCGCCTCCCACCATGCTCTCAGGCAGGACCACAGTGTCCATGGTGTCCGTGTCAACAGAGATGTAATCTGGGCAACAGACAGGTGAGTGCTGCAGGGGGGCCGAACTGCAAAGCCAGGGGATCCCAGCCCAGTGCTGCACAAGCACCAGTGATGGTCCCAAGGGTCCTTGCCCAAGGCTCAGGGACACTGGGACATGCCACAGCAGGTGTTCCCAGCTAAGGCAGATGCTGGCCAGCAGCCCAGGCTCTTCCCTGGAGCAGCCAGGGTGGTGACAGGGGTAACGGGGTATGGTAACCCATCACTAAGTACAGGACAAGTGACATTGACCTAGGATTAGCGCCAGGCCCTGTGCTCTTTCTCACCATCTGGGTGGAGAATTCGGGCTCCCTCCCTGTTGTCAGGCCTGGTTACATACCCACAGCAGATGTTTTGTTAGCAGCTGTGCCATTGGAGTTCACGTCTTCCACTTGTTTTTTCAGGCCAGCTCGGACTTGAGCCTAAAAAGACATGGAAGGGTTGCTCCTAGAGCAAGGGTGTCCTGCCCAGCCAAGCAAACCTCAGTCTCCACCCTCCCAAAGCATGCTCAGCACCAAACTGCTCTCACACCATAGGAGAGGGACAGATTCTGTCCCCTTTTGCCCCCTCCTAGGATGCAGCGGCATCCTACTGGAACAGGAGCTCACCTAACAACTTAAGAGTTATAGAGAAGCACAACACTCACCTCTTCTGCAGCTTTTTTCCAGTCCATCCGCATGACAAAAGCAGAGAAGGAAAGGGCTTGCAAAGAGATGCAAACGATCATCCCCACCCACAGACCTGCAGGATGGAGAGTCACTTCAGGGAGGGCTGAAGGAAACCTGCTTTTGCCAACCACTGCCAAAATGCCCAAGGACTTCAGTGAGGTCAGGTTATCACCCCGTGTCTAACCCAGTTGTTATGGGCCGGACAAGGAGACCTAGGAGGGTCTTATGTTGGGAGCAAGCATGGATTTGCTGGGACATCTCAGCCCCCATTTTGATGGGGGATACTCAGAGCCTGCTTCAGCCAAACACTTCAGTGTGAATCCAGCCCCACCAATACAAAGGAGGAGCTGAGCACAGAGTTTGGCCCTGCAGCAGCAGTGCTGGCAGCTCACACTAAGCTGAACAGAGGACACACGTACCTAACACCCCCATCTCAGCGGCAAACATCAGCGAGATGCCAATGGGCAGACCAATGGCGTAATAGCCGATGGCGTTGGCGATAGCACCCATCTTCTGCTTCCCAGTGCCCCGCAGCACACCGCCACAGGTCGCCTAAGGAAAGCAGGCAGAGGCATCAATAGGGAGGACAGCACATGTCACAGCAGGTACCACTACAGGAGCTCTGGTGTATAACACGGCCCTGTGAATGGGCACCCACAGAGCCAAAGGGGCCCAAAACCACATCACAGAGCGCATGGCGCAGAGGTCCTCTCCTTCCAGCTGCCCACCTGAGGCAGAAGTGGGAGTAATACTGCCTGGGACAAGACAGCAATGCCAATGTGCTCACCTGATCCAGGTGAGAGTTGTTGCCAATGGGCAACCACAAGCACAGGGGACACTGAGGTGCTATAGGTAATGCAAGCAGCTTCTTTGACAGTTTATCAGTCTGCTGCTCTGTCTTACGTTAACAGATGAAGGGCGAGCTAGAGGCAGCTTTGCACTCTCCATCGCATCCCAACCTGCAGAAAGGAAATCGCTCCATGTGCTGGAATACTCACTGCTGCTGCATCAAACAAGTGGAACGGAGCAAAGATGATCATCACTTTGGACACCAAGAAAACGATCTCCCTGTTGGGAAGATGTACATACTGGTCAGGGAAAGCAGCGTGGCCTGGTCCCTAGGTCTGACATCTCCCTCGCCAGCTGCAAAGCCCAATCCCAGCCCATGAGACTCTAGGGGATGCGTGCAGCTTGGGTACCATCATGGCAGTGTCCCAGTGTCAGCAGCATCCATGCTGTACAGTGACACCAAGCAGTAAGGAGGAACCTTTGGGGAACGTTGTTGAAGACGGAGGTTTATGAACTCTGTCAGCAGCTTCTGAGCAGCTCCTGGGATACAAATCACACCCTCCAAGAAGGTAATAATACTCAAAAGCTGTTAACCTACTTGTCATTGGTGAAGATGTATCCCACGATGTCCTTCAGGGTTCCCAGTAATGTTGCAACCACCACAGCAAAAACTTCTGAAAGAAAAAGAAATCGTCAAATCGCTTGCCACAAGGGCAATGCATCCTGCTCCTCATCCAGGCCCAGATCTCGGGGGCTTCAAGTGATGGGGACTGGGCATGGCTGACCTCCAAGTGATACTGCAGTAGAGGGCAGGTCTGTTTTCCTCACTTTCTCCCCAGATACTCCCTCTGCCTTCTGGACGTGGAGGACAGAATGCTAAATTGCATTTTTAACTACCAAAGCCTTTGCCCCAGGTTGCTAACTGAAAAGAGGAACCAGGGTCTCAACTTCCCCAAACAGAGGGCCCAAACAGATGGGTTTGGGTTCCTACAGCAGCTCCCCAGCCTCAAGAGGGGAAAATGACCCATTTGCTGGTAACCACCCTTTATTACCCCCCACAGGGCCTGGGCTGACCTGTGCACAGCAGCGCGGTGATGCAGGAGGTCTTGGCCTGCACCACATCTCCCGATCCCAAGGCATTGCCCACTCTGACGCTCGCAGCCACGCTGAAGCCCAGAGGCACCTGAGTAGCAGGAGATGAGGAGGAGGTGAGTGGCAACAGAGCCTGCAGTGATTTTCTTCTTCCCCAGTAGGAAATTTGGGGCAAATTGGCATTGCTGCAGTAAAGGGATTTTTCCATCTGCCCAAGAGCCATCATCTCTCTGGTACCGACCCTTGTTCCCCTCCCCAGCCTTGATCTACAGGGACATCATTTGCGAGATCCTCCCAGGATCCCAGTTTAATCCACCGAGCTCTTACCATGTACGCCGCAGAGGAGAGCTCGTAGATGACGGACTGTGCACCCAGCTCCACCACACTGAGCAGTCCTGGAAAAGATTCATCACTTAATTAGGTCAGAATTTAACTCGTCCTTTGCTGAGGAGGAGGCAGGGACTACGGGGTTCCCATCCAACAGGCTCAGCATCCTGCAGAACCAACCCTGCAGGTAAGGAGGCTGCTGGCAGGAGGTGCTCTGAAGCCACTAGAGGAGGAGTGGCTGGAAGTAGTGGCTGGAAGGTGTCCTGTTAAACCAGGTGGGGAAAGAGGACTTGAACTCACCTGCCAAGAAGCTCCCAATCTCAAAGGTCCACCACTCAATGCACATCATGAGCATGCCGGGCACTGCCAGGCGGATAAAGGAGCCCCAGTCCAGGAGGCAGTCCCTGGTCCAACCTGCAATGAGGTAAAGCAGAATGAACGCGTGCTCTCCCCTCCTCCCACAAAAGGGGAGTCACATGCTTTTATGGACACTCTTAAGGACAGCCACCACCACAGCTGACAGGACATCAGCCTATCCTGAGACAGGATGATCAACGGGAATGTACTTGAAGCTACAGAAAAGGCCTTGAATGTATGGCTATAGCATCTTCCCACAGTGAGGGGACAGTAATCCCTTTGCCAGGTGCTGGTGACAATGCCAAATCTTCAGGGCCAGACACTAGTATCACAGAACGCAGAATCCCAGAACGTTAGGGATTGGAAGGGACCTCAAAAGCTCATCCAGTCCAATCCCCCTGCCAGAGCAGGAACACCCAGATGAGGTTACACAGGAAGGCGTCCAGGCAGGGTTTGAATGTCTCCAGAGAAGGAGACTCCACAACCTCTCTGGGCAGCCTGGTCCAGTGCTCTGTCACCCTCACTGAGAAGAAGTTTCTTCTCAAATTTAAGTGGAACCTCCTGTAGTATTTTAAATGATGAAGCTATGAACAGTACCGCCCCAGGTCTCCACGTGGATCTTCTTCCACCACACATAGAGGAAGAGCAGAATGGCTTGGGTGTACTGAGAAACTGTGTTAGCCCAGGCAGAGCCCCTGGGGAGAGAAACAGGCAGGTTACAAATTACATCCTCACCAACATCTTCAGCTACAGCAGGAGATACATGGTGGTACCCATACAGGACTTGCTGCAGGTATGGGGCAGATGCCTCCAGCCTTATCTTTGTGGCTGGTTGGCTGAGGGTGGCAGAGCTGGGCACCCAGGTCACCCTCCCCAGCACTGAGCAAATCCCTGCACCCTGGAAGAGGCTGTCACCACCTCTGCTCACACTTACACCATCCCCAGCTTCAGCGCATACAGGAAGAAGGCGTTCATGGCCACATTGAGGATGTTGGCTGCAATCCCCGTCAGCACCTGAGGCAAAATGATCGCCTGGAAGCCAAGGAAAGACTTTGGAGTTTGATTCCCCAGCACTGCCCAAGCCCCCATCCAGCAAACACAGGAGATACCTTCACCAAAGTCTAAGGAAAAGGCAAGAAGGCAGCTCCTGTTTCAGGTAAAGCTGGATTGCGCTACACATGCAGAAGGCAGCACATGGGGCTCAAGAGCTGGTACAGTCACAAAATGCAGAGCTGGGAGGTAGCAATGGGGAAATGGAGCAAAGTAAGGGTGGTTCCCGTGAGCTCTCCCTGCCCTGCAGCACACATTCCTCATCCTAGCTCTCCCCAGAACAGGATGAGCTTAGATCCCCAACTTTATCCACATTCCTAGGAATACCTTTATGGCCCAGAGCCTGGTTACTTATACAATACCTGACTTAGTAAATATCTTGTCTGCAGCTGGTACAGGAACGCCGCCTGCAAGAGCCAGGATTCATTTCATCAGCACCACTGTGCTATGGTTCAGCACCCAGATACCCCTCACCACCCACAGATAGGTCCTTCCCTGGGCTCCCCCCAGCCAGGCACGGTGCCCAACACCCTGCTCCTGCGGTCTGGTTGAAGCGTGGCATTTGCCAGCACTGGCTGCGCCCCAGGCCAAAAGTAACAACAGGCACCTCCCATTCCCCCTGGAAAGAAAGAGCAGGCTCCACTGGGAAATCTCCCATGCTTCCTCCTGGAAACCTTGGAAGAAAGCATTAACATACAACATCTTATTCCCCAAGGGTACTGCTCCCTGTCTTAGAGGGGTCCCTCTGGAGAGGGACAGCGTAAGCAGCCAGAAGCCCAGCAGCTGTGAGTGTGTGCAGACAGCAAGCTGCAGCCTTTATCTCAGAGATAAGGGTGAGCCCTGGAGCCCCTGGCTCCAATGTCCATCACCCGTTCCTCGCTGTGCAGAGTCGTGGCCTGCAGTAAAAGCCTTTGCACAGCAAGATGATAGAGTGCATGTTTGCTGGTCCAGCAGCTGCTGGCCATTACATATCTGTTAAGGCCCAAGATCAAGGGGCACATTGTACAACCCTAAATCATTCTGCCCTGGGATTCACAGAGCAAAGACCCTCCCTTCTTTCCCCAAATGTCACTGAGTGATATGGAGCTTCCAACAGCTTTAGCAATGACTTACAGGAAGCGCTGGAATAAAGATCATCACGTAGACCTGAGTTAACCTGGAAAGAGAGTTGTTTCCCCAGTTAATGATACAGCAAAGCCAGAGCCAAGCCAAGCAGCGTTGCACTCGAGCTCCACAGAGCTTCGATTTCAACACGACACAGCAATGGCTTGCTCCAGAAGTGCTCGATCCCACCCCTGACCTGGAGACCTCGGGATCCTGTCGGATGAGCAGGAGGATCCGCTCGGTGTTGATGAAGAGCGCCCAGCAAGGGAAGCAGCACAGCAGCAGGATGAGGATCGCTCGCTGCAGGATGGTGCCCACCTGCTTCAGGTTTTTGCCACCATACGTCTGAGTTGGGAGAGAGGAGCAAGGTGAGGTTACAGAGAATCAAAGGCTCAGGACCCAGGGTGGAAACAGCCTGATTCCCATGCCTTGCAGTGGCTATCAGCAGGCTGCTGGGTTTGACTGGCTCTCAGGTGGATCGCACGCCCCTTGGCTGCCCAGACATAACGCAAGACTCCTTGGGGGAGCTGCAGAGAGGCAGCTGGCTCTAGCTGGTGCATCTATAGCCCCAGACTGGTAGCTGCCATCCTCCCACCCTTTGTGCCCAGATCATGCTGCACAGGAGGTGCAGGACACCACCAATCGAACCCCACTAAGGGGAAAGAGGGAGCTGCTACTGACCTGGGACATCAGCGTGTCACATGCTGAGGCTAAACCTGAACCAATGGAGATGCCCGTCACATTGATAACCTGGAGGAGAGACAAGGGATGTGGGTTGCAACGGAGGGTGACAGGGGACCTGGCCCAAATCACTGCGTTCCTCCCAGCTGGGTGTGGAGACAATTCTGCTATGAGTATTTGGGAAGTTTCCAGCCCTTCTCTATTTCTCAGAATAACACATTCTTGTTACCCAAATAGCCTCTTCTCTCCTCTGCTGTGGAAAAGGGTCCTCTAGTGAGGGGTGAGTATCTTAAGGACCACAGACAGTTCTGCTCCTAGGTGCATGCCTAGGTCTGGTGAGATCAGAGAGCTTGTCACAGGCTCCAGCTCCCAACCCAGGTGCTGGCCTTGCCCTGGCACAGTTTCCGACTGCTTGTTTTGGTGGATGCAATGCTTGTGTTGCATCAAGCTATGCTTATGCACAGGGTCCTCACATACACACTCCTACAGGGCTAATTTTTTTTCATTCTTTTTTTGGTGACACATATTTTTTATGTTTTAAATCAGAGGGGAATCGGAGTAATACGTACGGACACGGCCAGGGTCACAGCATCCAGCTCAGCTTTCCCCAGATGGCCGCAGAAGATGGAGCTGACCACGCTGATCAGGAACCCCAGCAGCTGGGCGACAAACTAGGACAGGAGGAAGAAGAGACCATGAGATCAGGAGTTGAGGAACACCACCCCGCCCCCAGGACTTGGACTATGAACAGTCGGGTTTCCTGCTGTTAGCACAACGCCTCGCCTTGGGGTCCGGGCTCTGCTGCCCTGGGAACCTGTCCTTGCTTGTCTACGCTGCTGGGGCAGAGGAGCCAGCCCTAGGACTCATGCAGGCTCTCGGTGGCTTTGTCTTTCAAAGCAGACTTACTCTGCAGTATTTTGGTGTTACACAGCATATCTGGCAGATGATGCTGCTTAGTTGGGGCTTAACAGCTTCACTAGAAATCCCCTTTTCCAGGATGAAAGACGCATAGAGAGGAAAGATTTTAGAAAAAAAAAAATATCCCAGTGCTTTTCCACACTTCTGTGGAAAACTCTCCTCTCCTCCTGGAGACGCACCAGGTCCAGTCTGCTTGATCCTCATCAAGGGCTACTGCAAGGCTTAGCAATGCCAGAGCAGATACTGTACTCCAGACCTCATTTTCCCTTGGCAAGAGGACAGCCCCGCTACAGGCATCTGAGGCACAGAGTTGTGGCACAGCTAGAACCAGATGGTAGAAGTTAGAAGCGCTTATACCCACTGAAAGGTGGGTATGGTTGGGAACCATGCTCAGGGTCTGCTCACACTTCTTTCCACCCAGCAGTTGGCAAGCTGAGAGCCCAGCACTGCTGGAGAACCAGCTCCTGTGGGGTCAGTGGAAGAGCAGGACAAAAACTTCTCCTCTCCAGACCTCCCACTGCTGCCAGCAGATGCAGTTCTCCTGCCAGGCCTGGGCATGTTGGACCTGCTGCTGTGAGTAATCGCAGCAGGAGGGCTCCGTACCTCCACGGTCGTTCCAGCACAGGGTTTGACACGAAATGAGCGTTAACAGCCATAGGTTTGGTTTTGGGGTTATCTGTGCACATGCAGAAGCAGGCTGTGCCACAGGTGGAACGGTTCAGAGGATTGAGGGGCTGATGCCTTCAGCTGCAGAAACTGAAACTGGTCTATACTTCCTCTGCTGCCTGATCACAGCAGGTCAGTGCTTTGATGTCAGGGAGGACACCTCTGAGAAGTTCCTCAGTTGCTACTTATTTAGGGGAGAGAGCGGAAGATTCAGAATACAAAACTTCACGCACAATGGATTTAGACATGGGGTGCTGGCTCCCCTTTGCAGAAGTAGTTTTCCCGAGTGATTTAACAGCTCATCTCCCCTGCTCAAAATCACTGCTCCTCTTTCACAGCCACGCTGCCAGGGCCCGCATGGAGGAAGCTGGACAGCAGCAGCAACTCCTAGGGCAAAGAATAAGCACTTGGAGGACGATTAAGGGGTGAACGGTGGCGTTTTAACCTAGCTATGTCCTCAGAATGGAGGGCCTGGGGCTGGAGCCGGTGCGGGCAGGGCAGTGCAACCCCGGGCAGTGGAGCCGTGCCCAGAGGCAGCGGGGAGGTAAAGCGGCGGCACGACCGGGACGCGCTCACAGTGCCGGCCGGAGCCAGAGGTCACCTCCACAGCCCCGGGGTGGCCCGGGCTCGCTGCCAGGCTCCGG
>NW_010174584.1:0-7537 GCF_000695765.1 Mesitornis unicolor | reverse complement strand
CAACCGAGTGATTCTGTGATTCTGTGATATTAAATTAAATTGCCTTTAGCCATATCTTCAGATAGAATCAGCGAATAAATTTTTCTACACTTTTCTTTATATGGAATATAATTTCAAAATAAAAATGTAGTTTCCCTCTGTAAAAATCAGTTATGCAATAGAAACACATGAAACTAAGGGCTATCTGTCATTTTTAGAGTTCCTTTGAAACCCTCATCATTATCTATTCAATGTCATGATTTCTTTTCAAATCTACTTATTTGTTGGACTGGCTTGTGAAGTGCTTTGAGGTAAGTTTGAGCAATGCACTATAGAAAAGAAGCTGTAGAAGCCTGCTGTTCCTCAACAGATGCAGCTCTGGTGTAGAAAATTGGCAAATCTCTCAAACTCCTCTAGGCACGTGATTTACAGTAAAATGTTTTAGGACTATGTAAACATCAATCAGAGACATAGGAAGCATTTTTTTCCCCTCTTAATCCAGATTTTTCTAATTCAAAAGCTGTTTACCAAGGGCAAGCACATCATTCTGTATCCCCTTCAATTTTTCCACATTTTGGGTTTTGATGTTACTCCCAAGCTTCTTTGTTTAAAGAGATGCTTCTGGAACAATGCATTGTCTTTATTATACACAAGATAAACATGTAAGGGTTATGAAGTTCTGCTAAAATGAATCAATCCGATATACATTAAGGGAAAACAGTAGTAAAACCAGTATTAATACATGACTTGTACAACTGGTGATAGCAATTTTAACATTTATTCTTTAAAAAAACCCAAATAAATTAGTATCGAATGATTAAGGTGACTAAAGAGGATTAAAATTGCTATTTTTTAAAAAGTAATTGGCCAGGTTCAGAATCAGTATGGATTTATTCATATCCTTAAAAAAGATATAATTTGAACTTGCAGCCAAGACCCTGTTTAGTTTTAAACTTTAATTCCTGATACTTATGCTGATTTCAAAATAAATAACAGAGGTTTACTTTTCAACCAGATTGAAGTAAATCTACCTGCAAGTAATGTTTACATCTAGCTGTTTGCTAGTGATTGAACTTCATGTGGTGCAAGGGCTAGTCAGACTTAGCCAAAACAGGGTTTATACAGAATCTTAGTGCTAATTTGCATTCTCAAATAGAAACGTGAGATACACCAAAACTTCTTTAAAGAAAAAGAGCTGCTGTCTTCTGATTGAGAACTCCAATGAGTCCTCTAATTAGAAACATACATGTACTGCTGTTTTTTCTAATTATCAACTATTTAATTTATTTTTTGAAACTATTTTTCTTGTGTCTTGAAGAGTTCCCTTTATCTTTCTATATTTTTCTCTTAAAGAGGTGTTCTTTTTCATTTCAACCTTTTAGCACTTGCACAGCTGCAAATCCAATGTCACAAATGAGAGATGACACATTGAGGATAGAAATAAGGGAAAAGAATAGTTACATATAGTTATAAAATATAAAGAAACAAAAGCATATTTCACACTCAAAACATGAGAAAAAACATTTTATCTCTCTATGTATTTATATAAAAAGATATGTTTCTGCTATATATGATTTCTATGTATTTCTGCATTCACAGGAATAATTATTATATGTTGCTAAATATTTTTTAAGACTTTTTAATGACATTTTTAAACATTCATTCTCTGAATTTTTGATATTTCAGAATAATGTATTTTATACTGATTTTTGCTGGAATGTTAATTAATTTTCTTGCTCTGGAGGAAGACTAACAAGGGTCTTTTTTAGAAGAGGTGAAGTCTACAGACCTCTACTCCTTTAAATTAATGTAAAATAGGCAATATACATAACAGAGCTGAGAGAAAAAACAGCTGCTACAACTGCGAGGAATGCAGAAAATATTGAAGTAAACAGATGCGTAAAGAAGGTAAGGTGGAATTTTAAATGGGACCAGTCTGAACTTCCAGTGGGACTGCTCAGAGATGTGATATAATTCAGTCATGATAGGAACCTGTATAAGCACAAAACAGCTTGAAATACAAATTATTTTCCTTAGTGCTGAGCCCAACAGGCTGGTCTAGTGAAGCACATACATATGTTTAATCTATTAGTTCCTTTGAAATCAAGTAACAGTTTCTCTCTCCTTATTATTATTATTTATTTGGTTTTGGCCTTCTTTTAAAAAAAATCTTATTAGTTCGTTTTAATTCCAGTAGTTTATGGAATATAAACATGTGCCATTCTAGAAAATAGATATTACTTATGGTAGACAGTATTATAACTAAGAAAAGTACTTCTTCATGTGAGGTGTACAGATTGTAAACCACTCAGTAAGTATTTGGACTAAAAGGGTTTTTGTAAGCCTATCTTACTAGGTCGTTGACATAGTGACTTTCCTTAAGGGAATGTGTCTGTATATAACTTCTTGGTGTGGTGTAAAAACACGGCACCTTCCATCAGTTCACATTAATGAGCATCATATGGTTTACTTTGGCAATCCCTTTCCAGATGGATATACGCTGTTTAGCATATTGTAATATTAGACTGAAGTTAAAAAAAAAGTAACTTATTAGAATGATTAAAAAAAAATAAAATCTTTTTAAAAAATGTAAAACATACTATTTCTTTCTAAGACAAGACAACAAAGATGACATGAACAACAAACAAAAACTAGATTAATTTGGAATAATAGAGAAGATGGAGAGAAAAATAAAAAAGGAAAATTGACCTTCATTTGAATTGTGGAAAGAGTATAGGACTTGAAAAAATGAAACAATAGGTCCATATGTGACACATCTTTTCAACATAAATCTTTTCAACAAAACATCTAAAAGGGGTTTCATTTATTTATTTATAGTTCACATTTTAAAGAACTGTATAGTCTGTATGCTTACAAGATCCTTTAGGCATAGCCAAGCCAAATTTAGCTAAAAAAATTTCACATTCACTGAAATATATGCTTTGAGATTTCCAAGTAGAACCATTTTTAATGATAGTGTTCCAGCCTTTTAGCAGTACAGTCCAGTGAAATCTTAAGGTTTAGTAATAGCCACGAAGGAGAGGGAAGAAAAAAACCCACAAGAAGTCTTTACTGATAGTTCCTTAAAATGCTGAAGAACAACAGACAAGAAAAAATGTAGATCAAAACCATGGAGTATATAATACAGAACTCAGCTTTTGCTAAAATAGTTTTTCATTAGAAAATACACTCTTTTATAAAACATTTTGTTAGCTGTGAGGTCATGTTCAAAATCTTGAAAATATTGTGAACTGTTCCTCCTTATTTCTTTGCACTACAGTGAAATTTTGGGTTTATGTGTTCTCACAAGGCACCAGAACTCTACATTTATCATCCCAGCCTTCGTTAGAAACCTTCTCTTTTATACATAAAAAATAAAGTAAAAAAAAAAATTAAAAAATCACAGGAAATGGTAAGAAGAACCCATACCTTTTCTGTAGAGAAATATTATGTCGTATTTTTAAAAATCTATTTTATACACTAGTTTCTATGCCTTTCTTTTACATTGTTATTGGATTGGATTGGATGGAACCCCATTCCCTAAATGCTGTGTTTTGTCTGTTGTCATTGATTCTAGCCATCTCATTATACTATGAAACAGTAATTTAATTTAAATTAAGAGATATTCCAAGAGATACTCTTTTGAACTTAATTAACCATGTAAAGGGAAGAGAGTTATGAAAATCTTGGTTATACATGCAGTTAAAATTGCTCATCTAGGTTCTTAGCCTCAGAGCTTTTATTTGCATAAACATATATTTTTCCTCTTAAACAATGTATTTAGAATTCGCTTGAAGACTTATTGTAGTCTAAATGAAACACCTCAAACTCTGAAGGGACATTTGTGACAAAATATGAGCAGAAATGAAAGGTTTTACAAGACACAAAAATTTGATTCACTTGGGGAAAGATAATCCTCCAATATTATTCACTTTAAGGGTTTAGCTACAGATCCCTGCTCCCTGTCCTGTAAAAATGAAGCGGAAAGAAGCAAAATGAGAGCTGCTTTTCCCTAACAGCAAGAAAAATAAAATAGTTGCAAGAAAGTGGAAGATTTTTATCTAGAATGTCAAACAAAATTAACCACAGCAAAAAAGGTGTCAGAATACTGTGTAACTTAAGATACCATGTACTGACCGACACAACTACATTCTGGGTATAGCAATGCTTTGCATGATCACTGGCTTAGCTGTAATGAGCATTTTGTGTGTGCACAATGGGGAGAAGCAAGGCTAGACAGATGTAGACAGTAAAATGTTCTTCTGTTGGAAATCTGTGAAAAGATTAGACTACATAATACTATTAGTTCAAATTTATCATAAGAATTCATAACACTCATATTTAATTTTGCTGCCAATAGATAGATGGCATGTTATACATCTTCCAGAGAATCTACAGGAGTGTGATGATGCGCATGGCTCAGCTACCTGTTGCTGAGCCTTATGTGGTTGATTGACTTAACAGTCATCAATGGAGATAGCAATTGGCACTTTCAGTATAATGGAAATTTTTGAAATCTTGAGTAGTTGAAGTTAAACATATGAAGTTAAACATGCTATCGATAATTAGTTCAGATAGACAATGATATTCTTCAATGTGTCAGAGAAATAGTGATATCATCAACAGGGTATCAAAAATGTTTAAGGTGCATAAAAGACAAAGGTGTTTGGGTCAATTTAATCAATACAATGACGTCTTTTTTAAAAGGATTTATATGTCAAATTGAAAACAACAGATTTGTTCTAAGATTATGAAATAGTCCTACTTAAAATAGTCCAGAGGTTTTCTTCAGTGTTCATATTTTTTCAGATTTATTCCTGAAAATGAATCTCTTAACCTTTATCTCTGGTGATTTTTGTTTGGACAAAGAACTAATTTTTATTCTTGAACTATGTTCTGCTACATTATTAATCTAGATTGAGATCCCACTCCTAAATCTCTTGCTCTGTTTTCTCATGAGAAATTATTGTTGTTTGAATGTATCCAGCTTTGTAGCTGTTATTTTTAAAACATAGACCTGCTGTCTTAGAAAAAATTTTTCCTTTTTTTTTTTTAATTACCAAGGTCTTGTTTGACTGTGCTGTCTCATTATTGGATTAGTCACAAAAAATACATGTTACTGGAATTTTATAGATTTTCACGTAATATATAGGCCATGGCTTGCTGAAATATTTGGTTTTAATAAACAGAGGAACATTTCATTTCTCAACAGACATTGCTTCTTTTTAATCGGGTCCAGAGTGAGAAGTGTTGCCGAATGTTTGACAGGCATTATTGTATATTTTTCTAATTTAAGAAGTATGAAAGTCAAGAGATTATATCATAAAAACTCTTTACATTGGGGCTTCAGGTGAAAGTCAATGGTAATTGTTTTTATGTTGCCTTACTAGTGACCTCATAGCCTGTTTTAGGAGACAGACCTTTTTAAAGAGACATAGGGGGTTTTTTTCCCTTTTTTTCTCCCTTTTTGTTGTTTTGTGGTAAATAGACAAAAATGGCTGTTTAGTCTTTTCTTGTCAAATGGTGTCTTTTTCAGATATCTTAATGCTGTCTGCTTTCTGTTGAGGGGGAGAGAGAGAGAGAGAGAGAAATAGTGAAAGAAAAGACAAAAGCTTATTTAGGGTTTGTCTCAGTCACCGCTATCTGATAGTCTTATGTCTGATGTGAAGTGCCTAGACCAGCAGTATTCATTTGCATTGTGCTTAACTTGTTCCTTCGACCACCCCAAAGGATCGGTGCTGTGTTATGTGGTGCTTTAGTAATGGGGCCATTACGGACACCATGCTAAGCTGAGTTCAAGGAACTCATTCATCTGATTTATTGCACTGTCAATCCAGAGGAAATGTGCTCTTTTGACAGCAAAATACTAACCAAGCTTCTATAATAATTTTCATTAAAACTCACACTCTCTCTATTATGTGAGGAAATGCCATTGACAAAAATCACTCTGCCAGTGTGAACTAGTGTTAACTAGAATTAATTTTAAAAAAAATAAAAGAAAAAGAAAGAAAGAAAATGCAGTTCAGTTATGTTTTCCTTTTTGTTCAAGTTTATTGAACCAGCATTGAATGCTGTTTCCGAATGAATTTCAAACTAGTATGGAAGTGAGATGCAAATTGATTGTAGATGAACAATACATTTTTGTAGTATAGAACATAAGGATATTTACCTGTGAATAGGCAAATCTGGGATCAGCAAGTCATAAAAATACATGTTCCAGAATATTTTGGAAGCTATTGCAGTTACAAAATTTAATAAATATTTGACAGTAAGTATTGATTGACCTCCCTAAAGACTGACAGATTAAACTGAAGCTACTTGGTGAGGCTTAAAATGCTTTCAACAGCCTTTTGTGTCAGTAAGAACTCAAACAGCATTTTATGAAAGAGGTGATAAAATAAAGCTTTTCAGTATTGTAATCTAGACGTCAAAAAGGTGTAGAATAAATTTATCAGCATCAGTCCACAGAAGACTTGACTAAATTGTGTTGGCAACTTTGTTTATGAAGTTCCAGAAATGGGTGCAAAGCAGTAAATTGAGTGGCCTTGAATTATGGTAAAAAGAACTTAAAAGGAAAAAGGCAGATTTAAATAGTGAGTTCTTCCTTTTCCTCTTTTTTTTGGTTGGTTTTTGTTTGGGTTTTTTTGTTTGCTTTTGTTTTTTGTTTCATTTTGTGGGTTGTTTTTGTTTTTTGTTTTGCTTTATTTTCTGTTTTGCCCAAAGAAGAAGATGTTTCCCAGAATTGTCTATAAAATCATTCTGAAATCTATTTAAAAAAAATAAAATAGCTGAACTATTGAAGAAGATGTTTGTTTAACACACACCTTAAATACTCTTTGAGATCCAAGAAGAAAGCTGTAATAGCAAAGACAAATATTTAATGGTTCCTTTGATTACCAAGTCCAAATCAAAGCAGAAAGCAGACTCTGTTTTAAAACTAGTTAGTATCACAGGTGATGTCCTTCCAGACGGTTATTACCAATTATGAACTGATAAAAGCTTATTTGCAATTAAAAGAGATACTTCATACCACCTGTTACTTTAATGCTCTTTAGGATAGCTACAATTTTGAAAGGCTATGAGCTGACATAGAAAACATTGTAAGCTACCAACTTGTCTTCAGTAAGCTTGATTTGGAGAAAATAGTAGATGTCATTGTGCTTTAAGTTTTAAATACATATATTATTTAAGTTCCCATAGAAAGTGTGAAGATTTGAAACTAGATTAGGTAGTTTGAGAAATGAAGTTTGAACTTCAGAAGTTTAAAGCTAAGGCTTTTGAAAGTATTGCTAATGACTACCACTGCTGAAGGTGTTAAGAGAACTCCTGCTGTTTTTTTGTATTAGAAAAATTTGCCCTCAGATTTTTGGTTCAGATGTGCACTCATGCTTAAAAATTCATTCCAAGTGTATTAAAACCTTTGAAATACCTTTATTTAAAATTGAAATGGAAACTTTCTTATAGAATTTCCTTTACAGGAAAATTTATTTTGTGAAAAGGGCACAACATCAGCCCCATTTACACTAAATATGCTCTGTTGGCTCTTTAGGGTATAGTT
>NW_010174583.1:12765-13838 GCF_000695765.1 Mesitornis unicolor | reverse complement strand
GGTCAAGGGATGAAAAATGTCTCCGGGAGAGCTCTGGTTCCACCGGCGAGGGCTGGGAGCGCAGCAGCGGCGTGCGGCCCCGCGGCCGAGCCCGGGGAAGGCAGGGAAAGGATGATAGTAGTAGCCCTCTTTATTTTATTTTTCTTCCCTCCCCCCTTCTTTCCTTTTTTTATTCCCCTCCCCTCCGCCTTCACAAGCTCCTTGAAATAAATATAACCGGAGCCCGTGGAAGTGGAAACAACAACAAAAAAATTAAATAAAAATTCTCTACTGTATAAAAAAGTAACTAAATTATTTTAAATGAATTTTCACTTTAACTTCCGAAACAATTTTTCAAATCCCATTGCCCGTGAAAATAGATGTTCAGATCCGCCTTTTAATTAAGGCAGAGTCTCTGGCAGGGAAATAAAACCCCGAATGTCCTATTTTAATATTTGTTGCAAATGTATCTAAGGCAAAGCCGGGCTCCGTGGCGCTCCGCGCCTGACGGAGGAGACTTTCCTCTCGGCTGTAGGAGAGGATGGTGTATTTTAAAGTGTTTTTATCTGCATATAGTTAAATCTTCTTGCTGTTCTAACTAATCTGCTGGAGAGGGTTTCTTTAGCTCTTTCCTGTCAGTCTAACTTCCCAAGTGTAACAGATGCCGCTCTCAAGCGGTCCTTTCTGCTGCTTTTCTTTATTCAGCCTTGCATATTTCTCCCCATGATCTGGGTTTCCATAGAGAGAGGAATAAAAGGGGGACCATGGCCACAAATCCCCTGCCCCATGCAGAATAAAAGAGCCTTATTCAATAGACGACCCCGTCTGGACATGGGAGAAAAATAAGTACATGCAAAGCTACTGTTGCAAGAATTTGTAACTTATTTTTCATAGACTGAAACCTATTAAAGTTGTTTTTTTTAAAAAAAAAGTGTCTGGGTTTGGACCGAGCCCTCCAAGCCCCTCTGGCTCCGGGTGCCTGTGCGCTGAAGAGATGCGCGTTTCCCCAACTAATATCTCTCTTTAATATCCATTTTTACTCCCTCTTGCTAAATCTTTGGCATGAAAAAGCTCGCACAATAGCCGAAGGCAGC
>NW_010174583.1:11123-12734 GCF_000695765.1 Mesitornis unicolor | reverse complement strand
GCCCTGCGTTCCGGGGGCAGCTAGAAGTCGCTATAGAGAGAGAAAAAAAAAAAAACCCACAACCCACAACCCGCTTTGAAGTGGAAGAGCTGTAATTGTGTCGAGTCCCCCCTCGCACAGGCGGGACCGGGAGTTTCTAGGGGGAAGGACAGGGTGTTTCTGGGGAGGGAACCGGGTGTTTCTGGGGGTCGCCCGGGTGCGTGGCTCGGCCGCCCCTTTCCCCTTGGTGGGCAGCGGCCGGTTGCAGCGGCGAAGAGGCTCCAGCGGGGCGCGGGTGGCTCTGCCCGGGCCGGGGGTGGCTCCAAATCCGCGGATGCCCCTTTCAGAGCCATAGTTAAAACGTGGGGGGCGTGAGTGCTTGGGGTTATGTTTCTACCCAGCGCCTCTCTATAGGTAGGGACCTCGGACAGAGCGAGCGCAAAAGCGGGAGGAAGGGGTTTATTATGGTGGCAGACCTGATTTTATTATATTTTAGAGATTTATCTTTTTTTTTTCCTCATTGTTCGTCTGTGGGAGAGGGAGGGGAAAAAAAGGTCTAAAAGGGGTTCGTTTTGATTGTGTTTAATACAGCATGAAGCGAGGAGCAGTGAGCTGGGGCTGGGTGTCACGACCTCTATATTGAAAACTTCACCTTCAACGCAAGTTCACTTTGGAGACAGGACGAGTTAGATTGCGCTCGGTGGGAACAAATGCAAATTTAGAAAAACAAAACAAAACAAAACAAAATAAAACAAAACAAAAAAACAACAATCCAGAGTCAATCATAACGGGGTTGGGGGTTGGGAAAGGGCAATTTAACCGCTTCTGAAGCCAGGAGTTAAGGTTTTCATTGTGTACACCGAGGCTCTGGTCCTGACCCCGAAGCCCAGTGAGCAGGGCTGAGAAACCGGCTCCTGGCTTTGTGCAAACCTAACCTGCGTGGGGGAAGGTTAGGATGAAAAGAGGAATTTACAGAGTATTAGCAGAAATTAGCCAATACCGACACAAGCTCAATTAGTTGGTGGGGTTTTTTTTGTTTGTTTGTTTGTGGGGTTGGTTTTTTTTGTCTCTGTTGGCTGCTCTTGAACGTGAGTAAACGCTGTGTGCAGGGAAGAGGAGGGAGAGCCACAGCCAGGAGATGGACTGACAGATTGCAAATTAAAATAGTCCTAATGTAAGAATGCATGCAGAAACCCCCCCACCCCCACCCCTCAAATCTCTCCCAACCCCTTAGAAATGAGCCCGGCACGGAGGGAGCGTTGCTGCGGCTGGGCTGGTCCTGCGTCCGGAGAAAGGCTAGGGAGGGACAATAAAGCCAGTACCGGGCAGAGAAAATCACAAGGTAAATAGCATTTGTATTCTAACTGCTGCGGTTTCCAAAGCGTTTTGGGCGACTCCTCGATCCTCTGCTCGAATCGCCTATTATTACTATTATTACTAATATTTTTTCCACATTGTTAATGTTTGAAAAATGTACATGCTGGGGTAAAATAATAATAATGCCGTTCATTTGTGCACTACCACGTCCTGTTCAGGTCACTGTTATTTTTTTTGGCTGGGTTGGTTGGGCTGGTTTGTAGCAGGGATTGTCTCAGACATTTGGGTGATTTGCAGGTGAGGGGAGCAAAAACC
>NW_010174583.1:8024-11054 GCF_000695765.1 Mesitornis unicolor | reverse complement strand
CAGCCACGCAGCGAAACGTGGGTTTTTGTCGCGCTTAATCGAGAAATATGGATGGCGGGGGGGGAGCCGAGGCTGGGGAGGCTTAGGGTTGGAGCTGAGGTGCGCGCCCGCTTTCGAGGTCACGCTGGGAGTGACTGGATCCGGATCCTCACAGCAACGCAGATCGCTTCCCTTTACGTAGGCACTTTCTTCACCGTGCCACTCAAACAGGCGTGATGACAGGAATACGTTTCTTTCATCCCGGACCGAAATCCCGTGATTTTTTTCTTTTTCTCTCCTTTTTTTTTTTTTTTTTTTCTCCTCCCGAGGTGTGCTCCCTCCCAGTGCACAGGGGCGATGCGGACGGCGATGGACCCAGCACAGCCCCTGTGCGCGGAGAGGATGGGAGGCGGCTCCCCTGCCTAATCAGAGGCCATCCTGGCTGTATTTTAAAAATAATTCAAATGCGATTCCTGAACGGACAGACTTCTGCTCAGACAGATTCAAAGGAAAGTGGGTTGGCTTTGCAATCGCACTGAGTGGCATCCTATTTAACCTCTGTTGACTAATGAGACTTTGAAGACAGATAGCTCTCTTCCTTGGATGACAAATACCTGCATTGCTGTTTGCTAGCCTACTGAACAATTTCAATGTGTTTTTTTTTAATTATTATTTTTAAACTGTACGTTTTTCCAGCTGTTTCATTCAACGCGCAAAAAAACACCTTCAGTGATGCTGCTGGTTCTGCAGAGGGATCTAAACCTCTCTTGCATTTTGAAGCGCCTCGCCATTCCTAGATTTACATTTATAAATACGTAGATGGTGCTGCTAATTCTTTGTTTTCTCACATGTGAAATGTTTACGGCTCCGTGGAAAGTTTACTCCCCGTTTCGGTCAGGTTGCGCCAATCAAAACTGCTGTAAAAGCGAAACTTTCAGGCCAGGCTGTGTTGCTAAAAGCTGTTTCTTTCGTGAAACGCGATGCTGGGCAGCGGGAAGGGACACGGGACAGTTTGGGTTTCCCGCGGGACCTGTGTGGGTGGGTGCTTTGCGCCAGCCCTTTGGGGACACGAGTGGGCGCAACTTGAGCCTGGCTTTGCCCATGCAAAAAGCCCGAGCCCTGCAGCCCGGGGATGTCTCCGGTGCCCCCTTCCGCCCCCTGGTCCACTGAGCTGGAACGAACTCCGGGGACCCCGGCGCTGCCCGGCTCCGGCGCACCTCGGGCGGACAGGTGATGCTGGGGACTCCCCGCTACTCTCCTCCCTGCACTTCACCTCAGCTTCACTGCTTCTCTCCCCTACTCTGTCGCCAGAAGCCCGGTTAAAGCCTCTGGAGGCTGCACCCCCCCTTCCCCGGACCTCCCCTTCTTTGGCCTTCCCGGGCCCCGCGGGTGCTGCGTGGGGAGCGAGGGAGCCACTCCCGGGAAGGCGGGCGGGCAATAAATCAGCGCAGACCCCAGGACAAATGAAAGTGCCCAAGGGAGAGTCGCCATCAAAGGCGGAGAGGGAGCCCCTAGGCTGCGCCGCCTGCGAGAAATAAATAGGAATAAATCAAAGTCAGGGGAGGGAGGAGGCTGCGGCCGGGCCTTGCCGGGGTAGAGGATGCTCGGTACCGGTCGCCGTCCCCGCTCCGCCTGGGAGCGCTGGAGCAGAGGCGGCAAATGCACTCGAAAAACTTTTAATGAAATCACCAGTCGTATCGATTTTTTTTTTTTTTAATTGTGCTTCAGACATTGGAAGTGCCCCTCCTGAGGATGGTGGAGGAGGGCGGAAGGGAGCGGAGCAAGGCGAACCGTATTGAACACGGAGTTATTTCATATGTAGAAAACAAACGGCGTGCGTAAGGCTCCTCCAGAGAGCAAGGGGTCTCTGGGAGGCTTAAGACAACCCAGTGAAGTTGGGGATTTAGCAATGCAAGAGGTGCAGGCACCAGTTCGGGGATGCGCCCTGGTTGGGGTAGCCGGGGGGGCCCTGGCTGGGGTTCCTGTCCCCGCTAATGAAAAGCCCCAGGAAAGCTGGCTTTCTCCCTTGGACAACACCTTTATAAATGCCACCTTCAAGCATTTTCTATTTGCTGCTTCTGCAAACTGTTTAGAAATTACTAGTAGCGGATAAGTAAATCGCAAGTAAACCTAGTGAATTAGGATGATTCTCTATCAGTTTAATTTATGTTTTATAGTTAGTTTAGCCTTCTGATTTGATTGCCTTAGTAATGTGAATTGCCTACAGCTGCTGATGATACAGCTTTAATTCTGTTTTAAAGGTCATGTAAACATGTGCCTGTAGCATAAGGAATGCAAATTCAATTCCCTTTTAATGCTTCCTCACATTCACTTCACAGCCTTCACCTAGAAAATCAGCAGGATTTAATAGGAAACTCTTCGCACGTTATCATTTCATTAAAAACCCCTCTCCCACCCGGGCGTGGCTCACTCGGGGCCACCCCACGCCCATGACGCGGGCACGGATGCGCTTTCCACGCCCGTTGTGGCGGGGATGAAGGCGATCTTCGCTACGGGACGAGGTCATCATTATCCCCTGGAAGCTATGTGTGGCCGTGGGTGAAGGACACTGGGCTGGGTGACCCGGCGACATCGCCAATCCCCCCGCTACGGCAGCGGGAACACCACGCAGGTGTATCCCCATGCATTAAGCTGCCATACAGCTGCGTGTTTCCCTTACGTCACGGTGAAAGATGGTGCTTGAAAAGCGAAATTGAGTAAAGAAACTTTGCTTTCGGGCAAGCTGGGATGCAGAGGCTCCGCGCAGCAGCAGAAGCTGCGCCGAGGTGCCAGGGTGATGGGCTCACGTGCGAGACGCCTGCGCCTCCAAGATAGATATTTTAAAATTAAATTTTAAACACAACCAGCCCTGAGTTCGTGAGAGATTGCTTCGCCCTACTGTACTTCAGGGGGGGAAACAAACAAACTAACTAAACTACCAAAAAACTCCACAAAACCTCACGGTTCCCCCCTCCGCTTCAAATGGTTTTAGAGAAGTCGAGGGGAAGTTTCGCCGGGGAAGCCTTTGAACGGGCGGGCTCTAACGAGCGG
>NW_010174583.1:0-7910 GCF_000695765.1 Mesitornis unicolor | reverse complement strand
GAAGCCCGCAGCGTTGCCGTGGTCCCAGCTGGGCCGGTCCCGCTCGCCGCGGGGACGCCTTTCTTTGCTTTCCTTCCGTCAGAAGAGGTAACATCTCCCACCCGCTTTTGGTAATGGGGTGTTTGGGCGGTCCCCAAACGCCTCCCGTTTGCGGTGGGGCCCGGGGTGCGGGCAGCATCCCTTCTCTGCCTTCATCCCCATCATCCTCACCTCCTCTTCCCTGTCCGGGGTACCCCCCCGCTCCCCACTTGCTGTGAAGACGGTGCGGTAGCCCTAGGGTCCCCCACGGAGGTGAAGGAAGGCACCTGCTTCCCCCTCCGCCCCCTCTTTCGGTGGTAGTGGGGAAGCCAAGCTGTGCCTGTCTCTCTTCTTTGCGAAAATGAGCGATTTTTTTGCAAAATATTAATACTTGTAGTAACAGCTCATTGGTGTTTCCATTAATGTTGCACACCTCATTAAATAGCCCCAAACATAAGGAGGTTTAAATGACTTTATTGAATTAAAAATAGCATAGGAAATCACCTATGGTACTTTCATCAAATAATTAATGTAAACTATATACATATAGTGAGGGATCCCTTTTAACAAATCTATTCATAAAACGCATGGGGGTTTACTTAATGGCTGAAATAACTTAGAGTAGCACAACTCACTTGAAACATGGAGCCACACTCCTGCACTTCCTAATATGTTCCTGTATGTTTCCCTGAGTGTTTTTCTTCCTTATCTTTTTTATATCTGAAGTTCTATTCCCCTCCTCTGCTCCATGTATTTGATCATTTTTTCAAGTCCCTTGGCTGAACCAATCTCTTTTCATGCAGAGGATAAAAAGAGAAAAACTTCAAAGTAGGTTCAGGTAATTAACAGCTGAGGGGAATATAATCTAAACCATAGGCCCTGCTTTGCACCCAGGTCTGCTTTCAGAGCCAGCCGGCAAGGGAGTGCCTATTCCCCATAGCATCCAAATCTGCTTCCTCTGAACAGCTTTGCCAGGCCTCCAGTTATCACATCTGCATTTCAAACACCATGTCTCTGGCATTAATTATTAATTAGCCTACAGTCACCCCAGAGGATTTAAGTTCCAGCCTGCACATACTTATTCATTGACCTCTATCTTAGTTTTTGTTGGAAAAAACCCACTAGAATGCTTAATAATTTCCTTTCTCTCAGACCCTCTGTTCTAGTTTCATGGAGGGGAAGCAGTATATTTTCAGAGATGGAAAATCACAGGGTTGTCTAGAAATTTGTTCAGAGCAAAACGCTATGTCAAGAGTTTGAACAAACCATTTCAAAAGATTTAGAAGGAATTTTGCGTAAGTATTTTTGCCTTTGACAACTGAATTTATGGATATCCCAGAACTGAGGGATGGTGGATACAAATAAAACGTGGTTTGGCTCTATGCGGAATATAACTTTAAAAATGCAAAACTGGATTTAATTACTGGGTAGCACACTTATATGATCAAACTAATGCAAATGTTTATTTGAAAGCTCTGGGTTTACACTACTGTTGACACTAGTAAGAATGCTGTGGCAAGGCGCATTAATACTTGGGCATTAAATATGCACTCCGTCCTTGGGAATTTAGGACTGAAGAAGTATGTTTTGGAAGCTGTTTGTGTCCTTCCCAAGGCAGTTTGGAGGATGCTCCTTAGCCATTAGAATAAATGCATATCTTACTACTGCTTTCCTGGCTGTCGTGTATCTTGATATTAAGGTTCCAGAGGCTAAAAAAAAAATCTGAGTAATCAGGTAGGAACTAGGCTGTATGTTTCTCTTTTCCACAACGCTACATGAAATTTAAAGTGATTGTTACAGTTTATATGAGTTGTGTACTGCATACTGCCTTTTGTTAATACATTTTTATACCACAATATCCCAACCCCCTGAATGAGTCCTATTTTAATGGAATTGTCTAAACTTCCTTAAATATTGACGTGGTTTCTCATTTTTATATGTGGTGGTACCACTACATATAATCATGGAAACATAAAATATTCCTCCACTTTGTTTCCTAAGGAAGTGTTTAGTCTGTAATCACGAGGTCAGACTGGTTAACTTCTATGCCAGCCTAGAATTGATTCTTGAAAGCATTTAATCTACACCTAAGACTATTTTGAATTTCTATTTAGTGAAGAATATGGAAGGGAGGTTTGATGCACAAATGTACATCGTTAAACTGCTGGGCTATCTCAGCAAACAAAAATGCATTTTTCCAAAATTGCAGCTAAAACAGCCCTTGCCGTAAAATCATAAGCCTTGTGTGTCAGTGCTTCAGCAAATGATCACCTGAAAATAGAAGTAGGGACTAAAGCTGTTGACTTCCGTGAGGGATCTCTCTCCTTGGCTTCCCTGAGAATTTTGAAGATTTGGCTTGTTACTGCTGTTTTATTATTTTCACGTTTTATGAGCAGATCTGTGGAGCATTCAGCATTAAACACTAAGTATTTTTGTCCCTGCTTCAAATATTCAGAGTAATTCTTACACACATTTTCAACAGCAGAAGTACCTCTGTTTCAGAAGAAAGAGAGGAATACGAAATACTTCAAATCTCATTTCCAGAAAGATTATTCCTGTTTATAAAATAACAGAATGTATCTTGATGCTGAAGAGAGGAGTAGATCTAGACTATTTTAATAAGATGTCCAGGACCTTTTAATCACTTCTACAGTGATACTAATATCAGTAATAACAGCGATAACAAGGAAAAAAAAACCCTAGTGTGAAACCAGGGCTGGAATCTGTTCTTTGCAACTGTCAGGATGTTTCTGAAATTAAAACTTAGCTGTTAATGTAGCTCCATACCTTATGAATATTAAAGAGGAGTAAGGACTAAATTTCTTGCAGAGCAGAGTAGAGAGAGATGTTGTTTTAGAAAACAGATCGCATGGTGGCTGAGTTTGCAGTGGGTTTTTAAAGGCTGGCTAAGGCTGAGGGCTGCGGGGTTGGGATTGGGTTGCTTTGAGCTCTCTGATGCTGTCTGCTCATTTTTCCTGTTGTTTTCCTGTATTGACTGGATTGCAGGTTTAACCAGGTTCTTGAGATACAGGTTAAATATGCCAGGATTGGAACGTTAAGTTACCTTTTTTGTGGTTATAGTGCTAAGAGTGAGGAAAGCGTGAATGTACATAGACAGTGAGTTGGACATGTTAGGAAATATTTTTACCATTCTTGTTATGAGACATGAATTTGCATAAGAAGCCTATTTTACAGTTCATTTTATGTATATTTGCATTTATAGTTTTCTATTAAAGCTTAAATGTTTTACTCCATTGGTACAACCTAACCCTTGGCAAATCTGGAAATGCTTTGACCACAGTTCTTATGATATCCTTTGCTTTTTTCTTTTGAAATAGCACATGCAATACTTTTACAGTAGTGACTAGCATGCACCAAGGACTGAGCTGTAACAGCATTTTGGTTGTTGAATGTTCACACGTTTTGAATTCAGATCTGTAGGTTGCAGATCACTTTTTATTTAGAGAAGCCACATGGGTAATTATGTTTTTAAATTACTTGTAGAGTGATTATAGTAAAAGAGTGTTGATTTCTTGTGTGTTTAAAGTCCATGGACGTCTCTTGATGAAGCCCAGGTTGCTGTGTTGAAGGAGTCTTGCCCACGTGTGCACTTGTAGATGGGAAATTCTTATAGAAAAGAGAGTCGGTGAAGGTGGAGATCACCGTAGATATTGCTGTTTCAGCAGAAATGGGTTCGTAGTTGACGAAGAAGAGTGTGTGGGGCCAGACTTTCAGCTGACATAAATGCAGCAATACTGACACTCGGGAAGCTTGGCTGAGTTACCTGAACTGGAGATTCGCTTAGTCCAAGCAAAAGATTGTGCGAGTGATACCAGAATTATTTTGCATCATGTCTGAAATAATCTGAGACCTATGTGCACTACAGGGCAGTGCCTGTATGCACTATGTAAAATAGTTCATCTTCTGTATGCTGCAGTGTAATGATGCAAGCTGAGCTCCAATGTGCTGTAGTGTACCTAATGAAAGGAGTGTGTGAACAGGGATTATCAGTGAGGAGTCAACAGATGCCTGTGACTTAGGAGATGTCATAGATATTTGGGCTGTGACAGCAGTGAGTGAACAGTGACTTTTGTGTGGTGACCATTACCTGAGGTATTTCTGAAGCATACCTGAGGTATTCCTGCAAGTGCTGTATATGTACTGAGACTGTATTCCACCCTGAGCTCTCTGTGAAACCGTATCACGATGGGACTCCTAAACTTTGCTTTTAGCTATCTCAGTCCTAAAACCCCTAGATGTAATGTCCCCCGGCTTGTGACTGATCCGTGCCTGGTGCTTCATTGTGCAGCGTAAAACCCAGCGCGTTTTAAACTCTTTCTAAAGCAGCGTTGAAGTGCTCTCAGGCTCAACCTGGCAGCGGTCCAGCCCCCCCAGCTTGCTACCAGAGCAACCTGCGGCCAGGTTTTTGGGATGGTTCCTGCCGGGCAGCGCCTAGGCGCAGACCTCCCCATCCTGCATCCTGACCCGCCAGCATTGCCCCCAGCACCCTGTCATCACAGAGGGCTTTTGGGGCAGCATTGGTGCAATCCTCCGCAGCCTTCTCCTGCCTGGAGACTTTTCAGGGCAGTGCCTGTATGCAAAGACTTTATACAGTTTGCCTTCCTCCACCATATACATTTTCCTTTTTATCCAGTTTATTTTTTCCCCTCCATGCATAAATCTCTGGGGCTTCATTTACTGTGAGTCTGAGTTTGTCATGGGATGAGTTAATGGGGCCAGGCTGACATTTAAGGTAAATTGTCCCAGTTTGGGTGACTTTCAATCAGCCCACTGGTTGTAAATAGTATGCATGCTTGCTGCAATTAAACCCTTCATTGCCAACATGTGAAAAGCATGTTTAAAAATTGTTTGTATACACAAACCAGTGCATGCAACCTGAAGAATAAGAATGATCTTTGGGAATTTTTGCCTGTTAAGTTTTTAATCATAAAACAGAGTGTATGTGTGTGCCATGTAGCTGTTACCACTGAATCTCATGTAAGACTCAATGGTAATTGTGTTCATAATTATGGAGTTAATTGAATTTCTGTATTAGTGAAAACTGGCATACAAAAAGTCTCTCAAGATTAAGTGTTTTAGTTAGGGAAGAATCCACTCAGTTGGAATATTTAATAAAAAGTAAGTAGTTCTCATATGCAGGTGAGCTTAAGCTTAATAAAATACTCTCCCAAAATGAATTTTCTCCATAAATGCTGTTTCAAACAAAACCCATGAATTCCTGCAGTTGTCCTCTTTTGAGGAAGGGAAAGCAGCATGCACTGAGGAACTGTTAAAGGAGCCTCTGCTGCAGCTTCAGCATCTGCAGCTGCCAAGCTCGTGAGGTATTGCAAGTGCCCTGGAAATGCACCGTGGCAAAATTAGCACCGCTGTTAACAGTTTAATATCATAACAACGCCGTGTTAGAAAGTTAGGTTTTGCGTATAGTGTTTCACCTTAAAGTAGTGGTGTAGTTTGTTTTTTTTGGTGATCCATTAGGTGTTTTAGTGGCACTTTAGGCTAACTTCAGGGCTGATACACAACTCCCCGATTCCACAGGGGAGTCACAAGTTGTAATACAATACAGAATGTGGACCTGCGTGTCTACTATCTTTGTCCTCTATGTTATCAACTGATTCATTCTTTAGGAGAACAGAATAAGGGTAAGAATTCCCAATTTGTAGGATATTAAACCTGTATATCTAACCATGGGCAGAGTCATCCTCCTGAAAATGAGAAAGGATTGATAAAAATGTCATATTGGAGTGCTCTTCTCTTCTCTTCTCTTCTCTTCTCTTCTCTTCTCTTCTCTTCTCTTGTCCTCTCTTTCTCAACAAAGGAAAAACATAAGGGAAAAACACTGCTTTATTTCTACTTATTGCAAGAACAGTGGCAGTGGAACATTTTTGACACTAAAATAATATGCATTTTGAAAAAAGAACCTCAAATGTCAGCTAACATTATAATGACCCGGCCCTGTAGGAAATCCAGCTTTAATACCCTTTTTCCAAAAGATCGTGTATTGAGTTTCATTATTTTCTCCTAATTCACAGGAGACTGTTTCTTTTAATATCCTGTTTTTATCCACTGATGAGATTGGCTTGAGTGTGTAAAATAGAAAATATTGATAATTAGACCTCAGATCCCTCATTTTTGGTAATAAGAGTTTCCATTTGGTGTTCTTTTTGTTAGAAAGTTGCTTGTTTGTCTTCAGTTCCTACACTATATTTTAAATATTATTGATGCAATAAAAAAATGTCAAGTCCCCCCTAACTAACTCAAAGTGCAGGGGCTTTATTTCTGGTATTTCTCCTTTCCAAGAGTCGCTCCCCTCCCCCAGCAGCTGCACTACAAAGCTTGTTGTACAGGGACTCCATTAATCCTACATTTCCTAGATGGTATCTGAGACACAGTGGGTTTCCACAGAAATTAATTTGTCCTGACAACAGGCCTAAAGATTGGAGTCCAGGGATCACTTGGCAAATTCCCTTTAAACTGAGCACAATAATAAACAGAAAGCTGATAACGACAGTTCTGAAAGACCACACAGAGGAAGGACCCCGAGCAGAGGCGCTTGGGGTGGATCTGCGGATGCCTCCGATAACCAGCAGCCAGGAGCTTTGCGCTCGATAGGAAAATGAGCGCAGTGATTTATGCGCGTTTTAATATCACAGTGCTGAGCAGGACTCCCTTCAGCCACTAATGGACCCTTTTAACTCTTTTCTGGAAGAAGAATAATAATAAAAGTTCAGGAGCAATCTGTTTTAGGCCTTTCTTATGAAATATACTTGTATTAGTAGCTCTCTGACAATTTTTAATGTCCTTTGTATTTGAACATAGCTCTAATTTTCTCAATACATCTTATATTTGTATTCATTAACAAAAGTTGAGCAGTGACTAACATAATATTTCAAGGAATGAATCCGGAAAATTTGCCATCTCTTCTAAATATATTTTCTCTGTAACTTGCAAGATTGTGCTAGTTTTTGGGTTCCGTTGTCTTCTATGTAGTGATTCCTTACTAAGAATAGTGAAAAGCATTTTAGACAGCATTACTGCATCTTTGCTTGTTTTAATTTGTCTTTGCCTTTGGTGCATATTTAAATGCTGTTGTTTACCTGGAGTTAAGGTATGGAAAATGGCCGTGTTGGAAATATATTCTAATATAGTAAGTGAATAAGCAAACATTCATTGGCTATTTTAAAGCTTGTCAAGATAAGAGCATTTTGACCTCTAATTTTTGTCAATATAGATTTTAGAGTTTTAGTGATAATTAGGACTTGTGACATGTCAGTAAGCCTCTACCAGTTAGATTTCTGAAAAAAGCCATCATAATATTAAGAGTTAGTATTGATAGAGTGATGTTAAGTAAGATGTATGCTGCATAACGTTTCACTGCTTAAGTACCTTGTATGTAACAATTTAAGTAAGGAATTTAAAAAGGAGGATGATTTAAAAGTACATCCAGAAAATTGATCATGGTTATTGAAAGATACCTTGAAAATAAAGTCTAATTTTGTTCTCAGTGTCCAAAATGCATTATGAAATGACAACCTCTTGATACAGAGGACTCTGTAACTGTTAAAAGAAGCCAACTGGTGCGGATGATAGGTATGGCTGTGCACTTACACAGCAGGAGCCACGTTTGATCACTTTTAATAGCTGAGCTCCTTCGCTTAAGATGGAAATTTGGCACCAGAGTTCCCCATGATATATCCAAACCCAACAACAGTCCTTAAACGTGATGCCTTCTCCTAAAAAACTTTTCCATGTATGGAAATCTACGCAGGCTGGTGATGCTGCAGATGGGCCGTGCCCGGGAAGTCAGGAGCAGGTGGGGGCCCCAGTGCCTGTCTCCCCCAGCCCCGTTACAGCATTTGCCATCCAGAGCTTTA
>NW_010174582.1:0-36282 GCF_000695765.1 Mesitornis unicolor | reverse complement strand
TTCTGTGATTCTGTGATTCTGTGACTTCTGTAAAAGCATGTTTAATCTTGGCCAATTAAACGTGCTAGCTCTTGGCACTTAACAGGTCTTTATTTTTCTTTTTTTTTTAAAAAGGAAAGAAAGGCATTTGTTGCTGATAATAGCCTTCTCAACAAAAGAAGCTCTGTTTGAATTAAAACAGATAATGGAAGGAATTATTAAGAAAATGTATGAGTTTGATTTTTGATTTTCAAGTGTTTTAACTTTAGTTGATTTACTTTTATTCTCTGGTGTGTTTTAAGTCAATTTCCTAAAGGTATCTGCTTTTTTCGCCTGATCACAGTGGCAAGCACAAGTAACTTTGTATGAAAAAAACAACATGAAACATAGCTGTCTGGCGATGCAGAAGGAAAAAAACCCAATTATATAGTATATTCAACCCCCCCCTCCTCTTTAAAAACACAGTGGAAGCACAGGAACACTTATTGAATGCAAACCATGACAAAATGTCCTCTTGCTCCAATGGGCTCAAGTAGAGACGATGGGACATGCTGTATTCACAATCATCTAGCCTGTTGTCTTAGCCCACCTCAGGATTCACTATTCCTGAAAATTTAAAGGCTCTTGCCAGTTTTGGCAGTTGCATCGCTGGGTTAAACCTGTTTATTGCAGGTTGCTGTATAGCCAGAGGCTGTAACACCAGTCCTTAAAGGAAGGCCCTGTCAAAGCTTTGGAGCACTAGGTTGCTGCTGTCAGACCTGAGGAAAAGGATGGAGCACCTGGAGAAACACTGAAGGCCAATTCACCCCATCAGTGCCACCCCTGGCACCTCCTGTTCCCACTTTGTCCCCTCATCCTCGGCAGGACTGGTCTGGCCCTACTCATCTGCAGGGTGACAATATTCATCTTTGCCTATATTTCAGAGAAGTGGCCTTGCCCAGGCACCATAACCTAGCAGAAGCATGGGCGTCCCCCCTAACACCTTGCTCTTAGCAAAGAGCCAGATGGAAAAGTCTCATTGGTGACAACAACACCCCCTGCGTGGCTGATGGCGCCACTGCCTGGCCCAGCTCTTTTGCAGCAAAGCAGGCAGGGCACCTGGGCTGCCCTCCAGCTGCACACAGATGTACCATTTGAAAAATCTCTTTTAGGAACCAGAGCTCAAGTTGTAAAGCTTCTGAGCCATTATTTATTTAAAAATGTTCTACTGAAATCTTTTAAAGCATATAAACAGCTGCCATTCTCAATTTGGGGGATTAAAAAAGCCCAATTACTTATTAACTATACCACTGCAGAGGTGAGTTTTGCAAAAACGTGTGGACAGAGCAGTTGTGAAATCTTATTTAATTTCAGAGGAAGAAAAGGTTATAGAGAGCTTCACTGCTTAGTTGTATTGTTGACATGCTCCTGTCTCTGGAAGCTTTCGTGTTTTTTCTAGTTTTTCAGAAAAAAACCTGGACCTGGCTATAAATGAGTGGGAGAGGGAAGGCAGGGATGGGATCCTGTCCACAATGATGCCAACAGAAGACTCCAAGATAGGGTGCTGCCACAGACACAGACAGATGATGCTCTCCAAACCTCCAGAGCTGCTATCTTCATAGTTAGCATCCTCATTTACGTTCTTCTTATTTTTCCATAAATCATTCAAATCCCTTTTCAAACCCATGCCAACTTTTAAAATCACTATCTAGGAAAAAATTCTGAGCCAAAACTGTTTGTAGCAAGGCTATGTAGTGTCATTTTCTTGTCTTACATTTTCCTTCTTTCTTTCTTTCTTGTAGATTGACAAAGCTGTAAGATGGAATGCAGCAGAGCTATTCAAAAGCTGGTGGGAATCTGCCAGGAGATGCAAGTTGTCATCTCCCCTTCCAGTGCTGCTGCTGGCAGAAAAACACAGCTTTCCCCAGAACTACAGGGTCAACAAATGCCATGCTCATCAGCCTGGAGGGAATTTCCTGCTCACTGGCCTGTAATGCACATTAAAAGCTTTGATAGGCTTAATGTAAAGCTTAGTCCTCAGGTAAAATGTGTGAGTTGGGCTCTGGTTTATCCTTTCACGTGTGAATCATTGAGATAGAGTGGGTAAATAGCCAAGGAGGAGATAGATCTCAGGCTGTATGGCCCCATTCCTGATTCAGTCTGGGGGTTTAAATCACTATGATCTCAGCTTAGGCATTCTACTGCTGCCTGGGAGTAACCAAGGGCTCATCAGATCCTCAGAAATTACCTTACTTGTCTACTGGCTGGCAAGAAACTGTGTTTATGGCAACACTCAGGATAGCAAACTAACAACAAGGACAGCATTTTTACAGTGAAGTTTACAGCCTTGGTCAAAAATAATGGACCATAATATGCCAAACTGCCCATTGGTTCAAACAGAGGGTTGGCAGGAAAAGTGCTTTCCAGTGTCCTGTGTACATCAGACCTATACACTGTTAACCCTATAAAAAAGGAAATATTTAGTACTGGACATTCATAATGTAGCTGAATAAAGGCCTTATCCAGCACCCATGGAAGTCAGTGGAAAAACCCTCCTCAACACCAGCGAGCTCTGAATCTTCAGTTGTGCCTCATGGTATCAGGAGGACAGTATGCAACGCTTGATTCCAGAGACAGATGCAGTTTTCAGTAAGGGTAGCAATAATTTTTCTACTGGCTCAAAGGTGCCAGATCATAAAAATAAACAACTTGCACCAAGTTTAAAGTGAAAAGACTTCTGTTTCAATTATGGTACATGGGTAGGTTATCTACTGCTAGAAGAGGAGGGTGTGAAAAATAAGGACGTCCAGCTTCCTTCTCTAAATGTACCTCAGTATCTTTTCACACCTTAGAGGACATCAGTTTTTCTTTTTGCTCTAGGTCATGCAAGGTTTAATGCTATGAGCCAGGCCTGAGACAGATGAAGTCAGCGAATACGACTGTTTTAATGGTGTCTTTCAGGGATTCCTTTAGAAAAATCCTGTATCTGGTCCCTATGCACAATTCCTTACCTAGATTTTATTCTGCCAAAGCCTATGATGAAGAACTAGCTCTTCTGCAGTGCATCCTGCTCTATCTACTTGCTTTGTGTTACAAACTGAATAATGATGGTATATCTTCCAAAGCTGAAGCATTTGTTCTCATTTTGTATGGGACTCAGATAGCTCTGAGTAACTGCTGTGTCACAGCAACAGCAGCTGTATTCTTAATTAACATATAAGTGTCAGAGGCTTTGACCAAGCACACACAGAGCATAATGCCTGAGATTTGTAGGCCCGATACAGCATATTGCTGCTTTTAGTAGTGAATAAGCTGTTTGATGTAGCACTTTGCAGCAGGTCCCAAGAAGTGCATCAGAAAATCTTTCCAGTGTAGCTGTTGAAGGCAGAATTGTGCACCTACAATTTCCTTCTTCAGAAAGAGCTGAACCTTTAATTTCTTCCCATCATCAGCAGAAGAGAGGGGCACGTCACTTCGCAGCACTGCAACTTACTGCTCTCTAATACAAACCTTTGGAAGCTCCTGAGGGCAGGGATTGCCTTTCCTGCATGTGACCAGAGTTAGCCTTAACTATCCAGACTTTGCAGTTGAGAGGGACAAAGAAATCCACAGTGGAGCCAATTCTTTTCATAATGGAGTTCACAGAAGACGGCAGCCAGTCCAACCCATAATGATGGGGTTTGCTCATCAGTATAGCAGCTGGCTCCTGAATGGGCTTCTGAGTGTCATTATAATAGAAATAATTCATGGAAAGAGGAGGAATCCCACATGGAAATGTCCCGGGCTGCAGATCAAAGCAGAGGTCGTAATCAACATAAATGACCTTTGCCTACATTGCTCATGTGGCACTGCCTACCCAGATCAAGACAAAGCCCTGCCAGTGGTTTGACATGATCATCTGCTAGGTCTGGATCTGTTAGTGTCTTGCTAACCTTGCAATGACGTTTCCAGGACACTGGAAAACTCCAAGTGTCCCATACTCCATTTGGCAGCTGCTGGCCCTAACAGAGTCTAGGATGAAAAGTTTTGCTACCCAAACTGGTCGTGAGTCTGATCTTTAAGATGTGTCCTCAGTGGACAGACTAAACAGTAAAGCAATGGCACTGGTCCCCAGTGCAGCATCATCAATATGTTCATCATTACTCAAAGAGTGGTGCCCATGACCTTTATTCAGTGTTTGCTGCCATTTTGTTGTACAAGCCAAGTACTCCTCTACACCATTCTGTTCCAGAGAGTGCAAACAGCACAAGCTTCCTAATATTTGTGGTGTAATCTGAGGATGAATTGTACAGGCTAACTGCAACAACATTTTTATTGTTGTTGTGAGAACATTGCTTGGATGACATAATGCTGGTAAAGATGGTTAAATCTGACTCACTCAGCCCCACAAAACTTGGTTTTTTCTTTAAAAAAATAAATTATTTGGCTTTGAAACACCCATATGAATTTTATTCAGTGTTTCATAGAGAACAGGAGCTCTCTAGGGAGGAAAACCCCAGCATGCTTGGTGTATATTTCAGACACAGATAGCAGCTTTACAGCAGAGAATTTGTGTGTAAAAATATTAAAGAGACAATCAAAACATCCCATGGACTCAAACACACTTAAACAAAACCAGATGAAAATCAAAGCAACAATTTCTTGGGAACGTGCAGGATACTAATGAATGTTATAGATCAAAGGGCTAAGAGTACAGTCTCCCTGTGTTTGACGGAATTTGCCTGCCAGACTTACAGGCCCTATTCATGGCAGCTGAGGGAGTACTCCAAAGAAATAGCAATACAATTTTCAGAGTTCCCAATACTGACTTGTGCCCATATATTGTAGTTATTGGGGGCTAAATAGCCAAATTACTAAACTTTCCGTTTCAGCCAGATTTATCCAACTCTAATGCAGAACAAATGATTAAAGCCAAATATAGCCTTTAAAGTTAAAAAGCAGCAACTCCTGTGCCTGCAGAGATGTATATCATGGAGGTGACATGGGATGCTACCATAGTGCAGTGTTGGACATGAAAATATCCTATGACACCCAGCACTAGGTGAGAAGGTGGGGTATAACACACAAGGATTATCATGCTCCACAAACACCACAATTTTTATCGAAACCATTATTTTTATGGAAAAGGACAAAATTGGTGTTTGGGATATTTAGGTTTGTTTAAGTCAAAAAGGCAATTTTATATTTAAACAAAACAATTATTTTACTTCTGAAAGATTTTTTAATTGAATGTTTTCCCTGTATAAGTTATGAATCATCTCAGATAAAAGAATCAAAATTAATTTACCCTTTCCTAAGCCCACACTACTTTAACTTTTACTAGAGCTCAAAGTCTGAAAGCCAGAGTGTGACAACCAGCTCAGTGCATGCTTGTTCTGGGCTCATGTGCAAACAGCTTAGAGAGCTGCTTACTAAGAGAACACCAAGAGTTAAGAAATAGTAATTCATATGATAAAGTAGGGTAAGATAGGATAGTGCTGTCTCTCTTCTGATAGAACTGTGTGTTGGTTTTAGATAGGACAGAGTTAATTTTCTTCATAGTAGCTAGTATGGGACTATGTTTTGGATTTGTGCTGAGAACAGTGTCATAACACACCAATGTTCTTGTTGTTGCCAAGAAATGTTTACAGTAAGCCAAGGCCTTTTTTTAGTTTCTTATGCTGCCCTAGTGCTGCAGAGAAGAAGGTGGGAGAAGACAGCCAGGACAGCTGACCCAAACTGGCCAAAGAGATATTTTTTGCCGTAAGATATCATGCTCAGTATACAAGATCAGGGAAGTTGGCTGTGGGGCCCAATCATTGCTCAGGGACTGGCTGGACACTGGTTGGTGAGTGATGAGTGTTTGTATCACTTGTTTTTCTTGGTTTTGTTTTCTCTTACTTTTTTGTTGTTTTTATTATCACTACAATTTATTATTATTTTAATTTTATTTCAATGACTAAACTATTCTTATCTCAACCGATGATTTTTCTTACTTTTTTCCTCCAATTCTCTCCCCCATCCCACTGTGGGGAGGAGGTGATCAAGTGGCTGTGTGGTGCTTAGTTGGCTGGAGCTAAACGGTAACAAGCAGGAGGGTCTCTGCAGATTTTTGGTTTTGGACAGGGTGGGAAGAGGTCCTGTCATATGCCTCTGCTAGGTTTCACTTTGTTAGAACTTCACTCTCTCCCAGCATCTCTGATTTTGTCTATTTTTCTGGGGAGGGTAATTAGCCTTCAAATGATAACAACCCCATTACAGAAACAGCAAGTCGCCTAAGGGAAGGCAAGAACAGCTCAAACCCTGCCAGGAAGGGAAGAGCAAATCTCAAGGTTTCTTTCTAGATATCCACTTCCACCCTGTGGCATCCTGCTGCTACCTCCAACTTTATCCTCTCTGCCTTTCCCCCAAGAGGTTCAATTGCTTTCATCTCCATATTTATGGATCTTGCAATGACCTGTCACAACATGAGCTCCCAGCAGCAATAGGGAAGATGCTGATTTAGGCTGGAGTTGGCTGAAAGCATACTCCTTTTATTCTTCCCATTGAAAAGAAGGAGTAAGAGTTTTCAGGGAGAGGAGTAAGAGTTTTCAGGGAGAGAGGTAAGACTTCCTGAACCTTCCCAAAATCCAGCTGTTTGTAGGTTCCTACTGCAGAGCAGTTCGTGTGTGTTTTACCAAGTATCCTATGATCATAAGTGCTTTATACACAATAAATTGAAGCAATTCTGCTATCCTTGACCAAACTTAATGATCAGGTATCAAAGGATTGTATTTAATTATCTTGCAACTATGTATGACTTCAAATGAAGCTGTTTCCAAGGTCTGCAACCTAAAATTGTATTATGTTGATATACATGACCTATGCTTTTCCTATCACCCTTCAGTCATTCAAGACTGTTAGTAGTTCAATATTCACAAAGCTGCATGGAGATAAATAGAAACTTACTTATGCTGTATGGGGAGAGATGGCTGCAAAAATCACTCCAGAGTCCATGTCCTTCTGTTTGCACTCACATTGAATAAATCCGCCTGCACAGATATGCAGGGGAGGTATAGAAATCTCTTCTTCTTCACTTATCTATACTGTAGCGATACCTTGTAAAGGAAATGTGCCTGAGCTTTTGGCATGTCCTGCCCATTGGGCTGGGTTCATAGCCCAGCAAATGCTAAATTTAGGGTTGCAAAATGCTTAGAGTGCTTAGTGTCCAAGGCATGGTGCGTATTTAGAGTTACTGGTGCTGCAGTGAGCACTTCATTCAAGAAAGGGGCAGGGATTGATGGTAATATTGCTTTAAGCAACAATGATTTAGGATGTATAAGAAAGCTGCTTAGATAAAGATTTTAAAAATGCAGCAGCCTGCATGGACGCAAATAAAATAAAAGAAGGTGTTGGTGGTGAGCTGCTAACATGAAAGGTGAAACTCCAGTTCTCCTAATCCTAGGAAGCTGGGCAGGAGGTCAGGAGGAAGGGAAATATCTTGTGATATTTTCAGTGCATACATCAAGTGAGAGATGCAAAATCTGGAAATGCAGATAGAAACAATAATAAAAACAATAATGGAAACAGTTGTGATAATGAATTGTTGTGAAGAAGTCACCGTGATAATTTCAAAGCATTAATAGTGAGCTCAGTTTTATTTATTTTGCTAGAAAATAATCTGCAAATAGAACTTTGATGGAATGGAAAATGTAACTTTTTGTCAGGCACATCAAAATAGGAAATGTCAACATTTTTACTTTTATTCTTCTTTTTAACTGTAAATGCTTTTCATATAGGAGATTCATCTAGATGGACTCATTCTTTCTAAAAGTTTTGTTTCCAAAGAAAGCAGCATTTCTTTTGAAAGAGAAAAATGTTTGGTTAATAGAATTTCCAGCTGTCTTTAAAACACCAAAAAGCTTAAGGAGGAGAGCATCACAGCAGTATTGTTAGAGGTGAAATGCAGGAGTGGAGGTAATGTGCATAAAAGGGTTATCCTGTCTGGTTTGTCACAACTACTTAGGCTGAGTCCCCTGAGAAGTGCTGTGAATTAATCTTTGGAAAAATGCTGAAATGTCAGTAAAACCACAAAATACGTGCTACATTCTGAGTTCTTGGGCTTCAGCTCCAGCTGTCTAGACTTTGCAGGACACATGTTCATTTCCATCAAACCGTTTCTGAATTCTTTACAATTGTACCTTGAGCAATTTGGCATGAAGAAAAACCTCTAAAGAACAATGCATACAATATGTCTATTTACTTTCTGCCTCCTCTGAAGGCTGCTGAAACTAATGAGAGGTTTTCTGTTGACTTCAATGGTCTCTGGAGCTGGTCTGTAGAGGGATGGCATACTTACAAATGGTGCTGTTAGAAGGACTGGCAGAAGAAAAACAGATTTGTTAGAGGTGTGCAAGATGAGAGGTAATTTCAATGGCCAACTGAGTTATGAGGCAGCAATAGAGAGGTCTTGCTGATTTATGAATTGTAAATCTATGTATTTTGCTGTGGGGACCCAGTCTTCTGCTGCCTATTAACTTACATCGTTCGATTTGCAAATAAGCAGCAGACATGTAAGTTATTTTGGGCTTGCTGCTATCCAATTTGCATAGCAAATAGAGCCTGGGATGTACATGAAAAATTCCCTGGACAACTATGTGCAAGTTTTTTAAAACTTTGGTTCTGCCTTGAGACGCGCAGGTGGCCGAGTGTCATCTCAAGGAATGGAGGAGATTTACAACATTCATTTTAGAGGTGTTTGCTCAGAAAATAATATCATAAGGTTGCTTTGGAGCTTGCAAATCACTTTCTCACCTTAAAGAATTTATGACACAAAATGTGTGTGAGTTCAGTGCAAATCTGGGAAAGAACTTCATGTCCATCTCTATAGAAATATTCCTCTTTCCACAGAGACTGCACAGCCCTCTTCTTGCAAAGAGTTATTTCCTTAGTGTCTCAGACCTTATTCTTCCAGCTTTAAACTTTTTAGGTGACCATGCTACATGAATAAATACAGTCTGGAGTGAAGGCCATACCTCCATGGAGATGCTGTCCTTTCCATTATGACATTTGAAGGAGTGTTTATCCAGGTTCCCCTTAATTAATTTAATTAGTGACTCCCCACTTCCTTGTCAAGACCCTCTTACATTCTGACTAATTCTTTTGCCATGGTTGCAGTTGGACAGAAAGTCTCAGATTCAAGAGTGTGGACCCAATGATGAGGGATAGTTATCACTCTTTGATGAACTCTGAGCTGGACCATTTTCTTTTCTGCTGTCAGTCAGCTCCTGTCCCTGTGGCAACCCATATGGCCACTCAACTGGAAAAGAAACACTATGAAAATATTTATTCTTTAGAGGTCTTAAAGCGAAATTTCCTACCTGAAAACAAGTAGAACAAGCCAGTCTTTCAGAATGAAGTATCCCTGGAAGCTCACAGGGAAGCCAAATGTTGTTCCTGGAGCAAAGCTGACCAACGTAAAAATCTGTGTGGTTCCTAGTAAATGGATCTTGCTTTCATATCAGAGAGACAGCAAAAGCAAGATATACTGCAGATGAAAGGACTACACTGCCAACAATGATTACAGAACTTGGAAAAAGATGAAATAAATTGCAGACCACTGTGTCCTTTTCCAAATATCTGACTGGGATATTCTCTTCATTCTTCAGCTGTAAAATAAGGCCCACACTGCCTCCTTTTAGTGATTCTACTACTTAGCACAATAGCTCACTGTCAGCAAATTTTCTGTCTAAATTTTCCTTTGCTCAGCTTGGTTTTAATAACCTTCTCTGTCAATTCCCTCTCCAACAGTTAGGTCGGCACTTCCCAGTTTTTCTAATCTTTTCTTACAGATGCTTAGAATAATAATAATACTCCTTTGAACATTTTTTTTCCTATTTAGACTTATTTATCAACTAGAAATCTTATCTAGGTAGAATTTGAGGTTGTGGGACATTTGTCCAGAATTTCTAGCTGTTCCAGACATATGCATGTGCACAAATGGTCCATACCAGCCTGTGTTTCACAATTCCCTCCTGATTTTACCTATTTATGTACTGGAAATCTCAGCTTGAAATTTTGGACTCCCTTTCATCAGGCGTAATCTGCCATATATAGTCTACCTGTATTATGTTAAACCTCCTACTTCAGTAAGCAGTCCAGCTCAGATACAGCAGAATTTCTCATCTGTGGGGTGGACCTCGAGGATAAATATCAGAGATCCTTAAGGCAGGGCTCTAGAAGAAGCCATTCTGTTGGCAAAAAGGAAAGATGACCATTCACAGAGAGGAAAAAGGGATGCAAGTTATGGAACTAATTTGGAGGGAGGAACTGTGAAGTATAGTGTCTAGGAGAGACTGAGGCAAATATTATTCACATCAGCCTCTACATCTCTGCTTTTGGAGAATTCTAAGCAATGGGATCATTTACTAATTAATCTCTTTCATCACCCTATTTGTCATTTCCATTTTCCTTCTCTATTGACTTGATTCAAGCAAACAACAGCATCTGAAGCGTGTGATGAAAAATTACAGCATCCATCTTTAAAGTGACCTGCTTTTCTTTTTAAGCAACTTCTATGCCCTGTGCAGGCTTTGGAGTTTCTCTGCTGGATAATGTAAAATGACACTAACTGGGCTATTTATATCACTGCAAAGTGACTACATGATGGGATAATTAGCAGTGCTATATCTGCTGGAGTGAGCGATAACACTGTAACACATGTTTGTCTTAAGCAACACAAACAAAAATGCCTGCAGGTTAAATACTACCTGAGCTAGCAATAAGCCTTCTGCACTGTTATTTCCAGAAGGCAATATCTACTTGCTTCATTCATGTGTGAGACACAGTTGTAATGCTGGTTTTATTGCCTCTTGCAGTACTTGCCCTCTATGCAGGTAAATGATTTTTGTAAGCAAGCTTGCTTTGAATAAGTATGGGTATTCAAGCCATTTTGTGAACAGCTAAAGTCATGTAGATTTGTAGATCTGCTAACTAAAACATGACCCTTGGATGAAAAAGCCCAAGTGCTTGGCCTGTCTGTGTCACATTGCTACTCCTGGGTGGAGTGCAATGGCTTAAACTGTGTTTTGGCTTTGTCTTCATTTAAACAGTTGTACTATCACCCGATGAAGCCTCCTCACCCAAGGAAGGGAATCATGAAAAGGAAAGGAGACACATGGCTTGAAATAAAAATAGATTAATAAAGTAATAGTAAAACCCCCTAGTATTAATAACAATATTAATCTAAAGTACACAAAGTTATACTCAGTCCATACAGCGGTTGCGAGCTGTGCACTCCCAGCAGTGAATGCTAGATGCCAAACACTGCAAACACCACAGCTCCAGCGAAAGTGTGATGATCATAATGAACAGGGAAGAAGACCCTGGGAGGAGAATGACAGGTGAGACCTTCCAAAGATAGCGACCTTTGAGGAAAGAAGGCCACCTCTGGTAACCTCCCCAGTTTATAGTGAGCGTGAAGTTTACGGTATGAAATACTTCTGTCGGCCAGCTTGTGTCAGCTGCCCTGGCTTACACTCCTCCCCAGCTTCTGCACCTGGCTAACTCAAAACTACTAAAGACCACAGATCACTGTGGCAATCCATATACCAGGGCTGGCTGCAAACTGAAACAAAGTGTGTTATCAACTTTGTTCCCACTGAGTTTGGTGCTGCAGTTTTCTTAAAAATGCACCTTTCCTGAATAGAAAATTGACTCTGTGATTCAATACCAGTGAAACCAGGACAGGCTTACAGAAAACACAGCCAGTGTTGACCTGAAGCCATAGAAGTGTGAATGGGATACATTAAGCCCACATATAGGTAGAAAGATTCTAGCTTTTCCGATAAGGGTTGTGGTGTCCTTTAAGTATTAGCACAGCTACAGCCGGAGAGAACAAGAACCTGTTATGCTCTGATTTGGTATATTTCAGTGGTTAATCGCATCCATTAAAAAATGCTTAATATGAATTTACTCAATTTCAATTTGCATAAATTGTCTGTTATGCCTTTCTCTGAAAGATTAAAGGACCATTTTGTATAGGCTATTTTCTCCCCAGGAAGGTTACTCATGTACTAATCATGGCTGTCTCAAGTCTTCTTTAAGATAAGATAAAATTCACTCCCTGTAAATATTTTTCTCCATTCCTTGAGCTGTGTTTGTGTCTCCTCCCTGCACACACTGTAGTTTTTCAACATCCTCTTTGAAATGTCAACACCAGAACTGGACATGCCATTCCTTTATACAGGAAATGTGCCAGCATCAGGTGAGCAGTGCCAGATGGGTTACTAAAATTGCAGTGCTTGCCTGCTGGTACCTCCAAGGAATGAGTTTGTTCACCCATTATTTCACCCTTGCAAATTATGTCGAGTTGTTTCTTTGTTAAGAACTATAGATATGACTCACTGATTACTAGGGTTCAATTCTGCACGTCTTATCTTTTGATCAGTGTATTTCACTTGGCTAAAATGCACTCTGTTTGAATGGACCAAACTTTCAAAACAAAATCTGCAACTGCCTTTATTGACCTTTATTCATCATAGCACCCGCTCTGATGAGGAGCAATTCTACAATTATCTCCAACTCACCGATGGGATGCCCCATAGGAAAGTGGACGAGGAAATCTACAGCTCAGGCTTGTAATTCCCTGGTTCTAATGCAGAGCTGTTTCATGCTTCACTAAAAGACAAGGGAAGTCCTGTTTAACCTTGGTAAAGAATAGCATTATGATTGTGGAAAGAAACTGGAGAGTGATGTGTAGGTGAAAGATTCTAGTAACATTCCTGTGTTGTCAGCTATTGTGAAATATGTCACCTCTATGACTAGAATATATCCTGTCTGCAGTCTGCAGCTGCTTTGTGTTAGCAGAGATTCCTGCTACCAGTTTGTCTGGATTCCATCCAAGTCCATCCAAGATAAGAGGAACTTTGAGCTCAAGTCTGTTAAGTATCCATCAGGGCTTTGCCTTGCATATTATCATAGTTCAGTCTGGTGGGTTCCAACACAACAGTTCATTATATGGGGAAAAGCACAAGTTTTCACAGAGTGGAAGCCAAACACCTATTTTTTTAATATCAGGGCTACATATGAAGACAATCCTGAAAACCATCTAGTGGTCTATGATAACATGAAGATTAAAATGCTGTCTGGTGCATAGAAGCCATAGATTGCAGAGTGTTATCTTCTTGAATAAAGCTGTTGCCACAAAGGCAGTGTCTTGCTGATTGTATTATGAAGAGGTGTCATCTTTACAAGAATCATTTAGCAGAAGTTGAGAAAAATAGGAAAAATATCTATAGACTACAACTTTCTAGGTAATTTACTCTCACATTATTTGAAAGTGCTGCTGTAGTTTCCCTTATACAGGATAGGTCATGTTACTGTAACTGTCTTAGGTAACCACTCAAAAGGTGGACAGAACTTCCAAGTGACATGAGGACCACTGAGGAAATGAAGGGAAATAACTGTTGGTCATCTTTTCTGGTGTAAAGACTACCAGGACTCTGCTGAGAAACCATCAGGGTCAGGTTCAGAACAAAGAAAAGGCAGTGCTGCTTTATTAAGTGTGTTGTTGAGCTGTGTAACTTCATCCTTCAGGATGTTTGAAACACAAGATTTATGTAAATTCAAAACATTACCCTATAAGTTAATGGAAGAAAGATCCTTACTATCTGAGAACACAATGACCTTCCCTTTGATACAGAAAATCCCTAAATCATAAATGTTCAGAGTATATTCTAAAGAAATTGCACCCTAAGCTGCCTTTGTTCTTGTATGCTTCCCTTACGTATCTGCAATTCGTTAAGAATTGGAGATGAGGTACTAGCTTACATAGACCTTTTTTCTGACCCAATAGAGCTCTTTTATGTTATGCTTACCTTCTTACAGAGCTACACACATTCCCTGTGATACCAGTCAGCCTATAACAGCTCCTGCAGTTTACTGGGATATCAGTGTGAGGAAGGTGAGAGAGATTTGTTGCCCTGAATCAGCTACAGACAAAATAAGCTGAAAGAAAAGCTCACTACACAGGGAGTCAGACTTAGTATTCACCGGTGGGAAGCAGCTGCTCTAGCAGCAAACAAGGGCTGGGTGCAGTCAAGAGCTTGACAGCAGGGTGGCAACAGGAGAGCAGGGTAGAGGTGCTGCCCAGCAGTGAACTTGCTTGTCCCTACAACAGAACAGTGCATGTGAACTGTGCCAGGGGCAGCTCAGGTCTCAGTGGGAATGATGCAATGCTGAGAGCTGACTGAGAAGCCTGCACCACACTGGCTGAGGTGTGCAGGGAGAGAGAAGGAGGCTGGAAGAAATTGCATCACCGCTAAGTATCCTGCTCTTCCAGAAAATTAGCCTTATATAGAATAGTCATATAGAATTATACAGAAATATGGACCTGCTCTTCTAATTCAGAGTATCCTGTTCTCCAAGAAAAGCGGTTTTTAGGTGCTTTATACTAAACATCACTGCATTTTCACACTGCAGTTTTTCCTTCTTCAGACTCTTTTCTGCACTTCATCTTTGGCTACAAACGCATTCTGAAACCCAAATGAAATACTCTATTTTGCAACTCTCTAGCCAAATCAGAGGATTGACTGAAAAAGTTCCTTATAAAAGCTTCTCCCCAGCTGTGGCTATTTACTAAATAGGAGAGGATTAACTTAGTGGAAGCCAGCACAAAAAGTTAACTACAGCTAGTTGCTGTGTTAAATTGCAAACCCTAGGTCACTGGTAGGATTCATGATTCTTGGATAATAGCAGTATTTTTGGGAAAGAACTCCAGGTGTGCAGAGATTGAGTCAGTATCAAGAAGCAAGGTATGCTGGGAGATCTGAGTCATTGATAAAAAGCTTCTGGTCATTGAAGCCTAAAATAGCTTTGACAGCATATGGGTTTAGGCTGAAATGGGTTTGAGGTACTTAATGGCAAAGTGTTATTGTCAGTCCTAGTAGCAATGCATAAACAGAGTCTTTGTTATTGACCTTACCAGGCAGTAAATATAGGCTTTCTGAGATACCTTAAATGCATAGGTCTACCTTTCAAAGGCATCTGTGTTCAATTTTCTGTTAGGTCTAAAGGATCTGACTGAGTATCTGTATTTCTTACTATGAAGTAGTTACTGATAGAGAGGCTGCTTCTGAAGATAGGGTTCAACTCTGACTTAAAAACTCTAATCAAACCAGGGGTCTTTAGGTAGACTCTGTTCTCAATTATTTCTGTGGAAATGGAGTAGCTTTATCAAAACCAGCTGACAGTACAAGAGTAGAGCAATGACCAGTGTATACTCTGTAGCTTCATCTTCTAAATAACCTTTCTTGTACTCTTACTAAATCACAATATTCCCTTTCAAAGAGTACCTGAAGTGTTTTCCCTATAGAACCAAGGGCCTAGCAAAATTTAGAGCATTCTTCTGTTTTCTATTTTACTCAATCCTGCACTTAACAAAAAAAAATAGGAAAATAGGAAAAATAATAAAAGTCTTAAAAAATAAATGAAACTAATTTTATGGACATTGAACCTTCACTACCCTTTCACAGACTGAAGGAGTGGGACAAGAAAGTTGTCTTCCTCTTATTTTATTCTTTAAGTTTAAGGGTGGTGATGTGTTTGGGTTGTGGGTGATGGTAGAACAAATTCTATTTTCCATTCCTAATCTACTTGTCTGTGACTAACTCCAAATTTTACCCTCCTTATCTGCCTGTGATAATTTCTGGCTGACATATGAACCGGATTACCCTCTCCAAGCATTATAGATCCAACAGTCAATTCCCAGATCTCTGGGAGTTCTGAGTTACTGAACTATACTGCATGTGGCCCTTTAACATTAAGGGGCAACTTAAATTTTATTGGCTTTTTAATATATATATATTTAAAAGATCAATGACTTTCCAGAAATTTTGATCCAAAGTAATTACACTTATGAAATCCATATTTTTTCTCATCTTTTTCTATTACTTTCCATTACTTTAAGCTGTCGCTGTCTGCAGAAAATGTGAGCAAAACTGTGTGCCGTGTTAAGAGAGACTCTACAGCTTAGACCCAGGGCAGGATCTTGTGCAAGAGGTGAAAATAAATTAAAAGTTATTTCTTTAGTCCTCTAAGACATTATATGCTTGTGATGTAGAACTTTCAAACTTTTCTCCTTCATGTGAGTATTCCTGTGAGGTAACTAACTTTGGGCAGGCCCATAACAGTAAAACATTGTCAGTAAGTCTTCCTTTTCAAATGAGCTGAAAAACTTGTTTAAAGCAGTTTCCATCTTTGAAAGCATTTTCCCCTTCATAAACCTTGAAGAGCTACAGTAAGGCTGGAGCTGTCTGCATACAGAAGTCTGCCTGTCACTTATGGAAAACTCAAATTTCATATATCAAGGGCTTGTGTGAAAATTGCTTTGAGTGTTAATTGCCCAAATGATTCAGCTTCATAAGAGTCTCTCTTATGTACTCAAGTATGTCTCATAGCATGCTGAGTGCCAAGCTCCAATAGAGAGCCAGCTGTGCTCTGCTCCCAGATGTTTGAAGAAGATAATTCTTGCCCATCATTTCAGTCCCCCTCCCAGAATCCTGAGAAATATGTTTAATGAAGTCATTAATGCACAATGGAATATTTCTTTTTTTTTTTTTCCTCTTGAAAAAACCTGCTGAAGAAATACTCTCCCTAGAATGTATGCAAGTTTGACTTGGCTTATAATTACAGTAGCACATTGTCAGATTAACTGTGCTGAGGAGATAAAACAAAAGCCATTGGTTCTGCAAAATTAAGACTCTGCCAATACAATTTAGAAAGGATCAGACCCCTCTGCTTTCAAAGATGCTGTTTGTTTGCTGTGTTTGAGGTAATTCTAATTCTCCAGAATAACTATTGCAACATCAACTGCTGTTGGAAACCTAACAAAAAATATAATCAGTGTTAAGTCTTGGATTCAAGCCCTTTCATAACTATTCTTCATCCAGGCCTCAATTTTCAACATGTTCATGTATCTGATCCTTTACCAATTTACATTGCTTAGATTTTTTTTAAGTCAAAGTAGCTACATTTAAGTCAAGGGACCTGTGTTAATTTTTACCAGCTTCCTGTGGGCTGAGCTGAAACCCTGGAACCAAACAAGAAAACTGCCCTTTACAAGGAGGTCCACCCTCAACTTTGCGTATCAGGGTGAAGGTGCGGAGGATTTCAAGGTGCTGTTTTCAGTGTGATGTGGCGGTAAAATATGTGTGAGATCCACAGCTTGATCTTCATAGTGCGTGACTCCTATCAGTTCTTAGTTCTATCTGACTCAGCTGTCAGAGCAGATTTCTCTCAGCTTATGTTGTAACCGAGTTTGAACAACCACAGAAGGGTGCTGGGTTAATTCAACCTGTCTTTGTAGACAGCCTGCTCATGAACCACAAGTATGTTGCTGTACTTACACAGCGCAGGTGGCTGGGCAATGTGAGTTCACTTTCCACGGTTCCAAAGGTTCCACGGCAGAGCTCATCTGCCTTCCCAGGTCCATGTGTTTGTGTGTTTGCCCATCAACACAGCATTCCTAGCTCATGAGTTGCTCTGGTTTTACAGCATCTGATCCAGCTGCTGTTGTGAGTTATGGACTCTGCCCAGCATCTGTAGCCTCTTTCAGCTGTTGTTAAAGTTATTGCAAAGTCCATTTTCGCTAGTTTTATCAGAGGTGATAAGATTCTCTGCAAAGCATTTTGTCTGTAGCTGACGGCCCTCACAAGCTAGTGGCAGATGTTGATGTGAGCGTTATTGAGGTTGTATGCAGATCTGAGAGACGTGAGATAGTAGAGCTCCTTGAGGTAACAGTGGGATGGAGCAGCTTCTCTGAAACAACCACAACCACAGAAAGTTTTGCTAGTCTGTGGTGGCCAGAGCAACACTAGATGCTTCTCTTTATGAAGCTAAGTGAGGCATTTGCTTCCATCTCTATCAAATGATCCATCCAAAGTTAGGACGTACACAACTGGGAATACAAATCATTCCCTGGTCTTGTTCCTACTGGTGTTAATGGATACAGTGGTGCAAAGCTTAACTTCCTCTATAGTGGCTTCACAAAAGACAATTTGTGTTGCTAACTTGCCCTGTTAGCTGGGATATGAAATTCTGTGGTTTACAAGGTTGTTTCAGTGAGGTACTGTGCAGCCAGGGTATGACATTAGGAGTAAACTTGTCAGAGGTATTGCTGTTTCACTCACCCTCCACAAGAACCTAGAAAACACAGGCAAAGACTGGATGTCTCCCATGGAATGGAGATCTTTTTATTTCAGCTTTTTTACATTCAGGTGTTGCCTGTAGGTAGAAATACTATTTATATTGGACTGGTTTAGCAGTCACAGCAGCCACTGACCTGACAACTGAATGGTCATGTAGATGTTCTGCACCCCAGTAGCTGTGTATACCTTTCTGGAGCAGAAGGTTATGTATCTTTGGAGGGATTATTTTCTTTTTCTAATAGTCCCAGGTGTTTACCAGCTGATACCTTTAGAAAGTTGTTCTTCCCTTATCTCCTGGGCTCTGCAGTACTGACAATGCATGCCAACTGCTTTTAACTTATAATGGATTTTCATATGGGCACTACTTTTAATAGGAGTGTTGGTTCCTTGTTACTCCAGAAACCACTAGAAAAATAAGCCAACACTTAACTATTTCATTGTTAATTTGCTGCAAATGGATATTTCAGACACTCCTTCTTTTCTTTATAATTCTCAGGAAATACATCATTTTTATTCTGAAGGGCTTTGCTGAGCAAATAAACTGTAATGGGTAAATGTAACTGCTCTTTTGGGGAAGTCATTTTTCTGCTCCTTAACTCATAAAAGGCTCGTTGTGGCCCTATATTGCCTATAAGGTATTGGCAGCTGAAAATACCCTCCTAAAAATTATATTCTAGCTGTAACGGAACAAAATATTCATGTCGATTGGTTTTTGGGGCAGAGAGGACTAAAATGTTTGTTTTATCGAAAAGGGATCCTTGCTGAGTATATATCAAGATCTAGTGGACAGAGACGTGCAGGAAGTTACTTGGTTTTCTTATAAGCTATCCCACTGCATGCTTATACCAATACACCACTTGTGTATTAAGTGTTCCTGACCAACTAAGGGTGTGAGAGAGGCACCAGTCCCAGCTGGAAGCTTTTAATCACTCAGCTAAATCTGGAGAAGCTTTTGCTTTTAGCTGAAACTGTCACAGTTTCAGTTCTCTTTATGACCAGTGGCTTTTCAGGTACCAGCATGTACAACTGCAGAAGCCTGTGGAAGACAATAGATCACCAAACATGTTTTTGTTAGGAATCATTGAGTTTATTTGCAGAATCCAAAGCATTTTCTGGTTTTCTTCAGAACCAGCTTTAGTTAGGAAAGCCAAAGTCAGCTTTGACAATGTTAACTAAAATGAAATGAACATCCCACAAACTGACTACTAGCAACAGACTGTACCATGACCCAACTGCATCCTTATGCAGCCTTGCACTGATAGATGATGCTGTAATTTTCTCAGGCTTTCTGGAAAAATATTGGCTGAGAGTTTAGAGAATACTGGCTGAGAGTTAAGACTGCAGAAATAGAGTCTTAAGGTTGCATTCACAGCAAGAAGGTGGAGAAGACAATGTTGGAAACTGTTGGAAGATTGTTACCAAATAAAAACCAAGGATATGCTCTTGCAGATAGTCTAGATAGTGACTACAGAGTTACATGTTAAATATACAATTTTAAGAAACTGTGTTTGACTGCATTTTCTCAGGGGTTTAATTTCCCATAATAATACCAATAAAACAAAACAGAGCCCTTGAAAGGTATGAACTCCTGCCTTCACTCAGAGCTAGGCAATGAATGATTATATATATTTTCCCAGTTCCGCCTTAACCCAATGAACATGGAGAGAGAGGGCAAGACCTGGGTACACACTGCACAAGAAAAAGGCTTATTAAATAAAATGACATAAACACATTCCATCAATGTTACTGCAGAGGTAGATGAAACGAAAATATTACTTTGCCTTTGTGAAATGTTAACAAATTTTACTATACTGCTGGAAAACAAATAGTTTTAGTGAATACTGACCACTTATGCATTGGTTTGATTAAAAATACTTTTTCCTTAGACTGATTATTTATTTGCTCTTTGTTGCAGAGAAGAGACAATTATGAGGAGTTAAGAGGCGATTTTTTTTTCAAAAACAACTCAACTTTGGCCAAGAAATTGGATTATAGAAAAGGTATTGTTTTGTTCATTTCAGAGCAATATTCTGGTAATGCTTTCTCTTAAATCATCAGTGTCCCCCAGCTCTGGGTATGCAGGCTGACCTGCTTTGAGAATGTGACCTTCACTCAAAGCTATATAAATACCTTCCTTACCAAAATGCTTTACCAAATGAAGTTTGAGAAAAATGTTCTTCCAAGTTACAAGGTTTTTTTGCATGGGAAAAAAAGCCACCTTTGCAACCAAACCAGTAACAGTCCCCTCCCTCCCCTGAAGACTGGATCTATGAAAAGGTCAGCCAGAAACAGAAACTTCCTAGTCCTGTAGCAGAAGAGTATAAAAACTGGACTGGAGGGCTGAGGCAAAATGAAAAAAATGGAACAGGCATTCAAAGTCCTTGTAACTTATACCTCCAAGTGGGACAGTGAGTAAGCAGACTTGATGGGTCAGATATGGTTTAAAGTAATCTGATCCTAAATTATTTGCTCTTCTGCTTGGGCCGGTAATTCATTTTTCATTGCAGTCAGTGAAACTGCAGAGATGAGAGATCTGGTTAAACTTAAACACAGCTGCCAGATGCTTTTTGGAAGGAAGAGAGGGAGAGAGGTATTGAATACAAAGACTAAGAAAAATGATTCTTTGAGGGCTGGGCACAAGTCTCTATGACTAATTCCTGTGGTTTCACTTTTGCAAGTGTTCAGCACTTTGCTGTTCAGGGGAATCAGCTTGTTCGTGATTCTGTGCTGTGCCTTTCATTTCTCATTCTGCTTTCTTACGTCCCGGTGTTAGAAGCATCACTCATGTCATGCAAGAAGAAAGACTGCGAAAGTCCTGAGCTCCCTTCATGGAACAATGGTCTTTATCCCTTTACCAGAAAACTGAGAGATGTAATAATCTCTCTGATACTTCGACTTCTGTTCTGGTAGGTACATTGTGCTGCTGCTGAAGAGAACGGAATGGAGATGTTTCAGCTCTATAGAAGAATTCCTGAGCACAGGGCTGTATTTATGCATAACATTACAAGAATATTAGAAAAGACATGGAAAGCCCCTAAGGTCACACATGCATTTGTGAAACAAAAATTTATGAATGGAGAGGAAAGAAGAAATTGACAGTAAAGAAGGGCAGAAACTGTAATTTAATCAAAATACAGTATAAAATCTTATTTGAGTTAAATATGACTTACAGTGGGCTTTATTAAAATGCTGTTGATCACTCCATTAGGTGTTAGAATGAATAAAGATGATTGTTCCTAGTAACCAAGAGTGTGGTGTTGAGTTGCATTTTATCAGCATATCCGTATGTCACACTGAGAAGGGCTTTCAAGTGAATCTGCTAGCAATCTCTCAGAGAGATTAAATACATTCTTTCCAAGATAGTGGAAACTGAGTGACCACTCGAGTCTTCCTGGTGATTAACCAAAAATCAGAAATTAAAAAACCTCTCTATGTGTAGCCTTAGGAAGGCTTAAGTATTACACTTTTCTCTCTCTCTTTTTGTTTGTTTTTGTTTTTTTTTAAAGCTGAAATAGAACTGTTAATAAAGGTCTTTGAAAGTTCATTACTGCAAGGTCTGCTTTCCTTTCCTTTCCCAGTATAGTCAAAATGTCCTGTACTGAGGCTCCAAGTTCAGCCCCGATGATACAAGAGGTGTGAAGTAAATCATATGTATGTGTAAAATGTTGCACACCTGGCTAAAAACTCTTATTTTCATGTAGTTCACTTTGGTAGGGAAAAATATTTTATATTTTTTGCTTTACCTAGCTCTTTGTTTCTGCTGTAATCTTGTCAACTACTGTTCATCCATAAAGGATGGATTTGGTTCCAACATGCTTTCACTATTTCTCAGCAAACATCCAATGGCCAATCTCTATGTAATTACACACCAGGCAGTACAACTGGTAACAGTAAAAGCCATCACAGATTTGGGCTGCTGAAGCGCTTCCAATAATACTGAATCCCATTGTCAGATGTGGTCTGATGTCAAGGTCAAATTTCTGTAATATGCTGGGTAATAACGGAGGATTTAGTGCGTAGTCTTCAGCAGTTTTATCTCTCAACTTGTCATCCCAGCATGAACATTGGTAATGAACCACTTGGCTACTGCTGGCCTCCAAATGGTCCTACACATCAAAGTGCCACATGAAAGGCCCATTGGAAGAGCTTTTCTTACCACAACTTCTTCACTTATGGATATTAAATCTTAGACAATCCACTGACCTTCTAGTACTCTACAGGTTTTTACTGGTTTGAGGCATCATTTTAACTCAATAACATCACTTAAACACCTACTCTTCTGTTTTTTTTTCCACTGACAGCAATGATTTTTCAAAAATGGAGTGGCAGTGGCAAGATTACAATACATATTATACTAGGCATAGCTTCTGAATATTCTTTCACTAGGGATATATTAAGGTAAAAGAGAAATTGTATGGAAAGCATGAAGAACAAAGCAAAAGTATTCATATTGGGTAGCAGATGAGTGGAAGGCAGGCCATCCATCAGTAAATACGCATTAGATGTTTATAATCCTGCCTAGATTTTTTAAGAATACCATGCCTTGGATAATAGATCAGTGTACAGGTCCGCACTGGTATTCACAGGGTAATGTTCCTTCAGAGAGAATTATTATTTGATTTCTATTTGAAGTTTGACTCTTTCTTAGATCTATCAAAAGCTTCTCTTGCTTTTTTATTGCAAACACCACCTGTATATCTTTTAGGGTTTGCAAGCTCTATTAAGAAAAAAAATAACCTAGTATTCCTTTTTGATCTACATTCTTATGAAAACAACATAATTGGCAATTCTAAAAGTTCATGGTATTTTAAAAGAGAACAAAAATGAAATAAATATGAGAACAGTCTTTTCAATGCTGAAAATGACAACTTTAATTATAAAGTTACTAGTTTCTTAATATTTTAGCTTTCTGTTTTTCTTCCCAATTTAAAATATAGTAGATTTACACCAGCAGTGTATTAATAGCTTTGGTAAATACAAACATTATGGTCAGCTTTAACGTACAATCAGCAGTAATTTTGAATGCTCTGTATTCTCTATCCTTGTCATTGCAATGCTGCAATTCGAATGGACTTTAATACAATGTATCAGACACCTTCCATCATACACACAGTTTGAAACAACAGAAAAATAGTGTGAAGGCAAGAGGTTATGGCTAAAGATCAGGACTTATAAAGATTTATACTTTTATTTAGGGTGTTTCTTTCTGACATGGGTGGGAATACAATTTTTTGCAGGAAGGATATAATCAGTGAAATTCTTGTTCCATTGAATCCAGTAGGATTTTATCGCAACCACACAGGGAAGAGTCATGTAGCATAAGGATTCCTTATTTCCAGTCACTGACAATATTACCATCTTGAACTAAAGAAGGACCTCTATTAATACAAACATTTCATTTCTTTGTAATATGGTTGGAATATTTACTCACCATATATGTTTTTCTTTGATATCATTAGCTTCCTTTATTAACTACCTGAACTTCCAGACATCAGATATGTGCTCATTGCTTGTTCAGGAGAATGCAATGTTTCCTGTCTTATATGAACAGCTGCTGTGAAGCTTCTGCATGTTCTAAACATACAAACCTTTCTTATGTGAAGAACTGAGAGATTTTAAAAAGGCAATAAATATCTTTTAATACATGTAACATGAGTACTCTTTTGGTGTGTATTTACCAGCATATTTGATTGGACTTGTACATGCAAGGAATTCAAACACCTCATATAATTCAAAGAAATTTGTTATCAGCAGTTACCTTCAGCAAATACACTTTGATTGCTCAAAAAAGCAGTATCTATTTTGTTTGATGAAAAACTGCTCTCCATCTCTATTGGCATCTAATTACCTTCTCCTACTCTGTATCTTTTTACTGATTTGCATCTTGTCTCAGCGTCTCCTCTATTCTGTGAGGAATCCTTGCAGGCTGTAGCTAGTGATGCTATCCTACTTATCCTGCAGCTATAAATGTTTCAACACCTTGTCTGCATTCCTTGCTGAAAGGGAACAGTCCTCTTTATTTTCCTGTCCTGGTGTTCCCTCAATAATCCTTAGATTTGATTAAAGAGAAAAAAAATCAATGTCAATGTTCTGAGGGATCCTACTATTTTTAATAGTCTCCCAAAGTGATTTGGTCCTGTCATTCTAAAAAGAAAAACAATATCTATATAGTTACCTTGACTAGTGGCTATTTAAATCCTCTCCAAGACTACATTAATGTGCAGAGGCACAGTGGCACATTGAACCTCAGCAAAACATGGAATGATAGAGGCCAAGCCCCAGAAAAAATGTATACCAGGTCCAGTAAATATGTGGCCAGATACACATTTGAGACTGACTGCTATTCAACCAAATTACTCTGCTGAGCTGTAATGCTGCTGCAGAGACTGACACTGGCAAGCGGTTTTATTTTTTTGCAGGGGAGGACTGTATAGGTCTGCTTCAAAAATTAGAAGAAATTGACTTCCAGATTTTAACACAGAAGAGTAGAATTTTGAATCTGTGTAGACTGTTTTCAAAGCTTGACAAGAAGAAATGGTTTAAAAGGAGATTTTTTTTCCCTTTGCAAACAATGATTTTTTTCAGTAAGAGAATTTGAAAGCTCCATAGACCTGCTCTTAAAGATTACCAATGCTATCAGAAATATTATGTTAAACTTTCATCATTTCCAAATATCTTTGAAGACTATCTTGTGTTCCTACAGTATCATATTTAGCTTCTCTCTTCCAACTACAGCAAATACTGGTCATTTTGATGCACAGCTTTCCTGTATATCGTTGAAAAAGGACTTATACTTCTAAACGTGGGCCTGTGGCTTTCTACGCAAAGTGAGATTCAAGAAGCTTCCACAGGGCATTAAGGCATCAGTACAAAACCAAATTGCTTGAGGAATCTTCATACTGCTCCCTTGTTTAATGAACACTGGAGATTTATAGCACTAAATTTAACCAACTATGGAGCTTACAGTGCTATTTTTGGAGCTGTTTTCTGCGAAAATGTGGCACATGTAATCACTCTGTAAATCGGTTTCAGATCAGTTTTGTCAGGTTTGATAAAATTTGCCACAGGTTTGGCAATCTGAAGCTAAATTTTTGAAAAATCAGTTCTTGGCTAGCAGGGAGGGATAGAGTAGCTACAACAAAAATATACTTAAGTAAATGACCAATCCTTTGCCATTGGGAAGGCATTAGGGATCCAGATGGGAACCTGGAAATGACAGTCACAGTTGGAGAAATGGGACACCAGAGCAGAGCAAGACAACAGGCTACAGCAGTGGAGGGACCTGGAATAAAGCTATCTGGGGGAAAAAGAAACTATTTCCTTAATGCTCCTATTCAGGAAGCAAATTGTAAAAATCATTTAATCATCAGTGATGAAAAAGGCTATGGCTGCCGATTGAGATGTCTTGGTGTTGCACATAATGTTTGTTTTAGCACAGCATGTTGCTTGCAGAGTGATGTTTTGCTAATTAGACCTAAAAGTTATAGGAAGTTTGTAATGCACTCTTTTTTATGACTAAATTGAATGACTCAAGACAGTAGAGTAATTGTATGAGCAAAAAATAGCAGGATGAGGCCATTAGTGTCTGCCAGTCATCAGATGTCATGCGCTGTCCTTATTACAAAGCAAAATTTAGTCCTGAAACAAACAAATAAACAGAAAATCTCCACAAGCCATCTCTTCTCCTTGTTCAGTGTGCTTGAGTCATTTCTAAATATACAAAGCCCTGGAACACACACCCAAAAAACCCTGTAAAAAACCCCCACAAAACTAACTGAAACCACAGCTCTTGCCAGAGTCACTGCTCTGCAAATACTCAAAGTGGCTCATTGCTGACAGTGAAGCTGTTGCTGTACGCTTGGTCTGTTCGTCAGCCTAGATGAACAGGGAAAATGAGATAAAGAGATTTAATTAAGCTACTAAGAAGGGATATAGTTAAAGACGAGTAGCTGCATTCAGTTCAGGTTTAGGGGAAGCAATGACACAAAGTCTGGTGTTGAGTGAACTGGTAAGAATTGGCTGAGCTCCACTGAACTCGTGTTGTACCACCAGAAAGTGTGGCCTCTACCGTTCCAGTGTGGACAGTTTGTCTGTCTCAGTCCACCTCACACACACCCCAAAAAAAGACACTAATTTGGTTATGACACAGGTGTCTAATTATAATCAGCAGGCTCAAGTTGCAAAAAACCAGAATTTCATGACTGAAGAGGGCGGGAGTAATTTATTCTCCATGTCCTTCACACCTTCCTCTAAAGTCAATTATCTTTAACAGCCAAACTCACATGACATGAGTATATGATAGGGGACAAAAGGCTGGTAGTCCTCTATAGGTCCTGCTAGCACTTAAAGAAAGTTTTTTGGTGTTCCCATTCCTTGTGTGGGAGTTGCAGCAGAGCTCAAGCCACCCCATTTCCTCTCCTCAGAGGAAATATTTACATTTTCAATGAACTTGGAGGGTCAGGGGTCTTCAGTTTTACAAACTCAGTCTTACAGCTAAAATTAGTGAATTTGTCCTGGCAAAATAAAATCAGATTCCTTTTTCAAAAGCAGTACAAAGATTAAAACAGTAATGTATCTTGGAAGGAAACAGGTGCATAATATCAAAATATCTGAGCTGCACTAGTGCTGTGTTTTGTGTAATTTATACTGTACTAGCCACAGAATACAATATGGTTGTGCAACAATATGCTACAGAAATCTCTTAAGCATTTGGCACTATTTTGATATTCTTTGGTGATAATGTAAACATGGAGAGATTTAAAATTCAAAATCAAAGGTATCAGGATACTAAGAGTAATTCAGAGTCCACCTCCTTCAGGTACTGAGAAAAGATTGTGATTGAAAGACAAAAATATCCCTTTTATTCACTTGGGTCCTTAGAGTCTTCTTGTTCAGATCTGCCTTCTCTTACAGCATTTTTGTGGCAAATGTCACTAATGAATCCTGGAGAGCTTTCCAAGCTTTGGTGCCAGGAAGTGAGCATAGGTGATCATCAACAATGTCGTGAAAACACAGTTGTAGATGACTTTATATATATATATATATATATGTATGTACACATGTATATAGATTACAACACAGGAAAAAGCATACTGCCTTGAGCAGAGCTCATCAGTGTCTTGTTTGTTATCGTGTATTTCTGCCCCTCTATTTTCAGTAGTCCAGGGCACCATCACAGCTGGAGATGAGCAGGTGCAGAGAACAATTATCCTATTTCCAGAGCTAATTGTGGGCTTCAATTAGGAAGCCAACTTACTTGGGTAAAGAAGCTCATCACTGTTGATTCTTAGGCAAGGAGTAAGATCTTTTCATGTGACTCACCGTGACTAATCTATTTATTTATTTATAATAAAGCATCAGTGGTTGGTGTAATTCTCTTATCTAGCACAATGCAAAGGGTATACAGAGGGAGACATGAATACGAGGCAGTGGGTTGCAGATGAACAAGCTTTTTTATAGCGGTAGTCTTATGGCTGCATCTGTAAAAGATTTATTGGTATCTGCACCAGAACTTAATTCCTCTCCCTGCTAAAATCCAAAATCCTGCTGGCTGGCATTCAAGAGAATTTTCCAACGTATAATAAATAAATAAATACTCAGGCAAAATATCTTATATGAAAAAATCTAGCTGAGCTCCATTGTTTCAGAAGGCTTGCTCAAACCAAGATGCATTAACTTTTAATACCTATCTATTTATGCATGCGTGCAGGGAACCTACCAACTAATTGGAATCATATTTGTAACCACATTGTAAATTCCAACGTTTTGCAGTTCTCAAGCTGCCATGCAGAGCAAGTTAGAAATAAATCCTTCATTCTTACATTTTCCATGTTTTCCAACAGTTTTATTTCATTGAAGTGTATTTGACTTTTATATATATAAAATTCAAATCAATTTTAAAAAAATCCCAATATAAATCCCCAAACAAAACAAACTCCCCTGTGCCAATATAATTGCACATTTAAAGGGAGATATCTGGGCTACAAAACTATTTTTGTTCTAGCTACATCAGTTTTATCTAGTTTAATGTTTGTCTTTGACCATTTGAAATTCAATTTCAGGTAGTTCTGTATCATATCAGCATAGGATGCATCATTAACTCTAACAGGATGTTTTCCGTTGGCATCTGCTATTTTCACCAAATGTCAAGGCTTGACATTTGCTATCTTTATGTTGTTTTAGGGTATCATTCATACTGAGATTTTGTTTCTTCTTATCTGATATCGATTTCAACTGTGACCAGCTGTGTTGCTAATAAAATCAACAGGCAAGTATCTGGCATTTCGTTCTTTACCAGTAGAGGAAAAGAAGCAACCCACTGACAAAAAAAGTAAAGAGATACTTTTCAATTAGGATGCTTGCCTGTATCCTCATATTAACCATCTCTTAGCACTTCTGTTGATGTAGCATGTCTGATTGATTCCCTTGGGGAAGTCTCCACGGAAATCCTTGTCTGTCAGATGAAATATTCTTTTTTGCTCTCATCCACTGCTTCCTGGAGAGCGGGGTCATTTTTCAAAGCAGCATCTGCGCTTTCGGCAAACTCAGTTCCTTTTGCCTCGTTGGTGTGGTAGGTGCCCTTATGCCTGTACATGTACCGGATCATCACCACCAGCAGGCAAATGAGGACAAATACCACTGCAGCAATCACACCTAGAAGAAAGAGACCGGCTAAATCTATTGCCAGTAGTAAAATACAGGCAGTATCTCACAACCAGACAGCACAACCTGAATTACTTGATAGGAAAAAGCCCATGTATCGTAAGACTCTTGCATGTTGTGGTGGCCAGAGTCAGAACAGAGGTTGACACTGCAAAAAACCAAGATGGGATATAAATACTGCAGGAATGCAGGTCAAATTCTCACTAGCTCTCTTTCAAATCAATGACTTGATTTGACTGAACTCATTGGAGCTAAAAGTTCATTACAAAATAAGGAGAAATAATAGAACATAAAGGAAAACCAAAAGGTTTCTTTCATCCTTCTGGGAGCATGTTTCCAGGGGATTTTGCAGACAATCTGACCCTGTCTCCACAAGTGTACTCAATTTCAGGAGAAGTACAGGGCACTGAATATTTCTTAGGAGACATTTAACAAATAGCAGGAGCCGTGTGGCTGTTGTACTGCTCTGGATTCGCAAGCTGCCATTTCATGCTGTGCTCTAATTAAGAAAGTCTGATTGTAATGAGTGTGGAAGTGACATCCAGGAGAAGGAAGGGATTCTGGGTAGATCTTTCCTGTCTCCTGGACTAAGGCTAATTACTAGCATTGTGTTGTCTGGACAAAAATTTCCATAGGTAACCCAAATGTGCATAGGACTAAATAGTGAATGGAAGCACTTCTAGTGAAGGGAAGTAAATTCCAGTTCCAGGAGTGGTTGCGCAGAGAACACTGTGTGTTCTTGCTTCCCAGAGCACTTTCCTTTTTTTATTTTTCTACTGTGAAAGGTAGAAGTCCATGAAAGAGAGGTACCCCTGACAAGTGCATCGTTAAAAAAAATACCACCTATATCCCTTTCCTCCCAGATCACATTGTTCACTTAAGAATCCTGAAAATAAATGAATTATCTGGAAGTTCATTCAACTTACATGACTTTTGTTTTTTAACACTTTTTGCAGGCAACTGGGATGTGCTTATAAATACTTTAGCTGTGATTCTGTAGCAGCACATGATACTGAGCTGATTCTATATTCATACGGCTCCAGGAGTAAACCAAACATTAAAGAAATATGCAACAAAAGGCACCAGAACAGGACATTCCTAGGAAAATCCCATGTGTGAAGTATGAAGTTGCTGTGAGGATGCAACAGGTACGAATCCATTTGACTCAAAGGTGTGGTCAAATGAATTGCTCCCTGGAAATGCCTACTATTCTGCAGAGACAATGAGGGGTATGTGGACAGTATCTCTCTTCTATGCCCTGTGTTCAAGATATGTGGCAGGAATGGATATCTACAAAACTTTAGATTTATCGGCATCAGTAAACTGAATGGGAATACCCGACTGGCATGAAAACATGGGAACGGACAGAATATTAGCAAGGTAAATAAAAATGATAACTCTGTCTTAAAAAAATATGCCTGCAATGTCATCCCACAGATTTCATAGTGCCTGGTTCTGGAAAGTGAAGTTACTGGTAGCAGAAATGAAATTGCTTATACAAAGAACTTTAGGTTTAAAATAATATCATAGTTGCAGTGGGGGCTTCATCAGTTTTTAGGACCTCACTAGTATCCCTTGACACAAGAGGCTTTATTAGGCTCTGGATGTAGCACAGTATTAATAAGCCTAAGGGACTAAGTACAAATCAATTTAGCCACTACTTGTTCATAGAAAGCTGAAATTAAAGTTACGGAAGATGGGACCTGAGGGAAATATAGCAGAACCTCACCAATTTGCACTAATGATTGGTATACCCCCTTGTGAATGACTGAAATTAGTGTGTTAGCATGGAAATGAACAAACACAATAAAAATAAAAATACAGGTTCTCTCTGTGAACATAGCTTTGCTCATTTATTCTGACAACTGTATCGAGTTTAAATGCATGACAGTGCTTTAATAGAAAGAACACCAGGAAATGCACTGTGGTATATTCTGTAAAAATAAAGGTTCGGCTGCTATGAGGTAGCATGGCCCAAATCAAAGGTGCTACACCAGTTCTGTATTAAATGACAATCTTGGCCCAGTGAATAATGAAGAATATCAGAGGTTGACTTTGTAACTGGACTGCTATGTATTTTGTCCTAAAATGAGGAATGGATGAGGGTGGCACTATTCATTGTATGGTTTATGCTCATTATCTCATCTCGTTGTCTTGCCAATAGCCCTTCTGGGAACAGATTTCCCACCGGCCTAATTAACTCTAACTGTGCTGCTCCTGTTGTCTTGTCAGCAAAGCAGAGGTTTTGCAAAATGCAAGAAATCAACCAACCTGCTGTTTTAATTCTAATGGTGCTGCTTCGTACGTTCTGCTACTTACCTCCAATAACAGCCACATCTGCTCCAGCTGTGGGGCCCTCGATATCTCCATCTATAAATAGATTAGAACATACAAAAGTTAATTAAAGAAAAAGGAATTGGATCATATGTAGCAGCAGTGACTGTACTGGTGGTGCTGTATTATTTTAACCTCTGAAACTCAGAGCTTAAACAAGATCTCTCATTAGCAAAATACATTTATGAAACTTCTCATTAGAGTTAGCTATACTGTAACAGTTTTCTGTCACCATAACACTGGAAAATAAATAGCTAGCACTGTATGCTAACTATCACAGCCCTCAGGGAAACACCTACTGTTTATTATGAGCACTTACCTGTAACATCCTCCAGTGACTGATTAAATTAAGAGTGTTTAGGTATTGTGATTACACTGAGAAAGGCAGTTTTGGGGAAAAAATGTTGGTTCCTATTTATTTTTCCATTTATGGCTCTTCAGATTATGGTTTGGATCTTGGTTTGATGCAAAATAATTTGGCTCTATTGATTTCAATTAGTATTTATTTACCTGAAAAATCCTGTTTTTAATCTTAGCATTTGTTTTCTTTTAAACCTACATTTGGAATCAAGGCAAACCTGTTATGTATGTGGTCTAAAACACTGTCCCCACTTAGAGTAAGTCTGAATTCAGTGCTGGTAAACCAAATTCCATTCTTTACTGGATTATAATTTATTATAAAAAAGATAACTTTGTAATTTAAATGCAGAAGTACCTGACTATGTCTCTTTAAGAAGTAAGAAATGGGTCTGAAAAATTGAAAGAAAGAGCAATAAGAATTTTAATTATATTTTGATCTTAATTATAGCATTTACTAAGAATATCCAAAACAACTGATGAATAGCCAAAGTGTTTTAAAGAGGAGAGAAAAAAAAATCCTAAAAAACTATGAGGATTTTTCTCTCATTATTTGAGATAGACCTTAAGTGAATTCATATAGACAAGCATTTCTTCACTAGCTTCCCCTTAGTTGATCAGGGTTCAATTCAGATCTTGCTTTCTGCTCCTTATTTCATACCGTTGATATCAACCCACTTAGTCCAATGGTACTGGTTTCCAAACAAGACAAATAGCTTTACCTGAGGTCTTTTTTTGTTTTTATTTCTCTTTGGTAAACACAGTGGAAAGAAAAGTTCTTTGGAAAAGGTAAAAATATTAATTCCAAATCCTTCTATAAATTAAAAAATGGCACTATGGCTGATATCTAGCTCTCCTATTGTTGAATTTGCGATATATGATGCAAGAGCTTGCATCTATAAGCAGCTTTCTACTTACTCATATCTGGTCTCTCATATCAAACTGCGATAAATGGAGGAAAGCTGAGATTCAAAGGGTCCTCCTCTTCCCAAACATGAGAGATGCTCTTTCTAGAAAGTAGGAGTACTTTCCTCTCCCCAAGAAATCCTTCCCACATTATCTACCAGCTATACACTGATGGAAAGATTGAGCACGCCTTGTGTAATTTAAAAACTCTAATTATGTCTACGTCCATTCAAAACCCGTGTGCCTCAGAAGAGATTAATTGCTTCAAGGTCAAACTGTTCTGTATGTCTTTATACACCAGCTATATGCTGCATGCCAAAAAAGCAGGCTCCTCTACAGCAATCAAACACTTGAAGGTGTGAATTCTAAAGTGCTTCCCTAGCCACACAGCTTGCTTCCAAACATTAATTCCAGATCAAATCATTATCCCTCTAATTATAAAAAGGTATGTGAGTAACTCTCTGCTCTTTCCTGCCGTTCCCAGGTGCCTCTCAGATTCAGATAACAAGCAGGTGCCTTATCTCTAGTACTTGCCACCAAAGTGCTTTTTGATAATGGATTACAGTATCATCAATTCTGCATAAAAGTTTTCATTTCCATACTGTACTTTCAAAGTTTTCAGGAGAATGCTGAACCCATCTTGAGCTATTGCATAGTCTGCTCTGATCTGTTAAGCTGATAACAGTGTGCCGTTCAGCCACCAGCTAACACCATGATGTGGCTTCATTCACCAGAGTTCCCATTTTAGTGCGAGCACCAGGGTCCGACTTCTTTGTGTGTCGACTTTTGACCACAGAACATGCTTGCTGTTCTCCTAGATGGTACTCGTTGGATTTTGCTGCATCATCTGGAGTGTTTGAAGTTTCTAGGATCTGCTCCCCAGATCATTTTTGGAGCAAGGATGATGAAGGGGTGAGAGGGACCCTCAATGTCTGTCTCACAGTCCCTGAAATTTCACTTTGTCCAAAAATAGCTATGTAATTCATGGCAATATCACAAAATTGCTAAACAAGGGGGAAGTTATCAGTGTCATTCAAGACTGAGGCAGTATCACCCTTCATGAAATATGACTGTGGAAAATGTAAGGCATATACTCATGAAATAAGGCAATCTTCCCAGAGCAGGGGTGAGACAACTGCCACTATCCAAATGGGTACCCATACTTAACCAGGAACCTCAGCATGTTCTCTTTAACTTCAGCTCAGCCTATGTGAGAAATACACTGCATTACTGTAAGACTGAAACTTCACTTTCTGAGGCAGAAAAGACATCCAGTGTATAGGAGGAATTTTTAGCTGAGTAATGGCAGTAGGCTTTGGCCTTCTTGTACCTTCTTTATTCTGCTCTTGTTTGTGTGCAAAATACTCAGAGGTCTGTGTGTCAGTAACTTCCATTGCACCTGTTTTGGTTATTTTCCTTTGTTTCAAGGACATCTTTTGTGTTATCTGCTGCTACACTGTCTTTGTAAAACTTCCTCTCACTGTTATATTGGCCCTTGTCCGTAGCTACAGTCCAGTCCCGAAAGCTTTTAGACAAGTGGTGTTATTTAGTGCCATTGGTTACCATGACACGCAGAAATCAAAAGATTGTGGGAAAACTTGCTTTCCATAAAATCTCTGGCCATCAGAGTGAGTTGGCTAAATCAAGAACAGAACATACAAATCAAATTGTCTGTTGTTGGACAGTATGTTTCTAAAAGTCAGAATAAAGGGAAAGAAATGCCTTTGTGTCATGACCTGAAATTCATCAAATGCCAGTTCTGCCCATAAACTTACAGATAAAGAATTTTGCAATAGAACGACAATTGCTACCTGTCTCGATCCCATCAATCAAATCATGCTGAACAGGCAGCAGCTTCTGAAACCCCCAGGAATATTCCTGACTTAAATATTGCAAGCAGATCTCTGGCTTTGTGCTTCAAAAGTGAAAAGCCAGTATAACTAGCTTTTATATTAATGTAGCTAGTGGTGAGTTTTTTCTCCTACATTTTTCAGTCAGTTGGTTAAACCACCTCCTCCAAGTGCAATTTTCCAATAAAAATTTATTTTTATTAATTTGATAGGTTTTTCCCCAGTTTAAACTGATCCTGTTACATTTTGGCCAAGGAGCACTTGTTTGAAGAAGGCAGGTCCACCAGTGAAAATGTTGGTTTGAGGTTCAGCACTCCCTCCTTGTTTTGCTATGCACTTCTCCTGGCAGTTGCAATGCTTTCTTTTGTTCTTTAAATTACAAAACCACTAAAACCTGTAGTCACTTCCTGCTCAAAAATTATGACACTGGCTTTAAAACAATTTTAAAATTATTTTATTTTCCCTCTATTTCATACCTGAGTTTCATTCAAGTCTTGCTTTTCAGCCCTTCTCTACAATACCAAAGATAAAATGCACTTTGTAGACAAAAACTGAAGTTTTGACATGATTTTTGACACCAGGAAACAGATCTTTATGGAAAGCAGAAAGTATTCTGAGAATACTGATGAAGATGTAAGACTTATCAGTGAGCTGCTTAAGAAGTGTAACCATGTCAAGACATCCAAACTGAAATGGTGATGGGAAGAGGCATATTAATTCCCAAAATACTTTCTTGCATCCAGCATAGAAAGCATAGATTTTAGATCCTGCTACTTGCAGAAACAACACCTCAATATGCTTTGGTGGCTACTGCCAGTGACACATGGGACAAACTTGCAGAGACGTTAAGCTTCCTAATTTTTCAGGCATTATTTTTACCTGCTAAAAGAGTCTCCAGAAAAAAAATTCAGTACGTGTTCCCTTAGTGTTTTTGCAGTCAGCAGCGTAGTTAGCAATTCAAGAACCTACATGTTTGCCTGTTATGGATTTACATATGGAGAAAGCATGAAAGAAAAACTGTTCCTTCAAAGGGATCCCCATTTGGCATATTTGATTCATGGGAACCAGGATGGACACAATGTACTGGTGCAAACTACCAAACCTCTACTGTGTAATCCCACAAAGGCAATTTGATAGGATAACATAGACCGTACCCCAAACTTCTCAGTGTCTCTCATTTGCTAAGATAAAGCTCCAGACTAAAGCTGGATAAGTGCTTACTGTTGTTTTGAATATAGAAAGAAAAACCCAAGATTACAGCTCACATTGTCACGATTTCCTTGCAGCTGTGGGTGACAGTGCTGTTTTGGAGTGGGCGAGTCAAGCTGAGTGAGTATACAGATATCTGTGTGTGATAAGCAGCTTTTACAGTTCAGTTTTCAAAGCCACTCAACACCAGTCAGGCAGCACTGCTCCTGCTTCTGCCTTTCAGGATTTTCCTACCCAGAAGCTTGTGCTTTCGATTCTTAGCAACCTAAGCCATCCCTTATCATGATGCTCCTCAACTGCTACCTGCTTGTGGTTACAATCTCAGACAAAGCCTTGGTTGCTCTATTACACTCAAGTAGGTCTCCAAGTGCTTTCTTGGGCAACCCATTTTCTCTCTTGATGTGCCTGTTCATTGCATAAGAAGTGCTTGAAATTCATTCAGTCCTTGTGAATGATGAGCTGAGCTCCTTCGGGCAGTCATTTCCTTCTTAGGGCTTCTCTAGGACTGCAGACTAGGAAACTCACTGTAAGACATTTCATCTTTAATCAGCTTAGCTAAACACCTTATGAAAAACACTGCTGCTAGTGGGACTTTTCCAGGTGAAGAGCAACTCAACCTTATCTTGGCATATCCATGGATACACTTTACAGAACCACCCCAAATATTGACTATGCTGTTGCAGCAAATAAGCAGTCTGTAGGCTGAAATGTGTCTTTAGAATTATAAATTTCTGAAAGTATTGAGGAATATACAGAGTCCACCAGGAAGCTTTTGCAATTGTTAAAAAACTTTACTATAATTTCCGCAAAATATTATTATTATTATTATTGTTGTTGTTGTT
>NW_010174581.1:828-1034 GCF_000695765.1 Mesitornis unicolor | reverse complement strand
GGGACAAGGGGGACTCGCCTGGGTCGCCGTCCAGCGCTGCCCGCACGGCGTCGGCGCAGCCTTGGCACCGCATCTGCACCGCGAACTCCAGCTGCGGGGACAGGGGGGTCAGCACCCCAACAGGGAACCTGCAAGGGGCTCTGTGTCCCCAAAAACCCCAGGCAAGGGGCTCTGCACCCCAAAAACCCCAGGCACGGGGCTCTGCG
>NW_010174581.1:349-603 GCF_000695765.1 Mesitornis unicolor | reverse complement strand
CCCCAAAAACCCCCGGGCAAGGGGCTCTGTGTCCCCAAAACTCCTAAGGGGCTCTGCACCCCAAAAACCCCCCTGCGAGGGGCTCTGCATCCCAAAAACCCCATACAAGGGGTTCTATGTCCCCAAAACTCCTCTCTAAGGGGCTCTGCACCCCAAAAATCCCCATGCAAGGGGCTCTGTGCCCCCAAAACCCCCGGGCAAGGGGCTCTGTGTCCCCAAAACTCCTCTCTAAGGGGCTCTGCACCCCAAAAACC
>NW_010174581.1:0-224 GCF_000695765.1 Mesitornis unicolor | reverse complement strand
GGCCCTCCACCCCAAATCTCCCCTGCAAGGGGCTCTGCACCCCAAAAACCCCTGTGAAGGGACCATGCACCCCCAAAGCCTGGTGCAGGCGGCCTACACCCCCAAAACTCCCTTGCCCGGGGCCCTGCATCCCCAAAACACCCACATAAGGGGGCCTGCACCCCCAAAACTCCCGTGAAAGGGGCTTTACGCCCCCAAAACTCCCGCGGAAGGGACCCCGCACC
>NW_010174580.1:0-1290 GCF_000695765.1 Mesitornis unicolor | reverse complement strand
TATTTTTTTTTTTTAATTTTTTATTTTTTTTATTGTTGTTGTTGTTTTTGTTTTTTTTCCAGATTTTTAGGGGGTCAAGCTCCCCCTCTTCCCCCCCTTCCTCCAGCTCCATTTTTGAGGTAAAAGCAGGTAAAAAACAACAAGCAACAAACGACAAACCACCACCGAACCGCACAAAACTCGACTTTTTTCCCTCCTCTTTAGGTCAAAAAACCCAAAAACCCAACAAATCCCAACAAAATTTCCTTGGTTTTCGACAAATTTAAAGGGGCCACCCCCCCCTCCCCTTTCCCAGTCACTTTTTGAGGTAAAAAACCCCGCTTTTCCGCCTGGTTTTGAAGGTAAATTGTGGGTTTTAAGGGTTGGCGCGCCCCCTTTCGCTGCCAAATTTCAGGTCAGATGGATTTTTCTGCCTTGGTTTGTAGGGTCCCGTCACGGGGAACAAAACAAAAAAAAATGCCCCTTTTCCAGGAGGTTTTGGGGGGCGGCCGCATCGTTCCCGTCTGATCTGGGGGGGTAAAAGCCGTTTTCCCGCCTAAATTTTGAGGTAAAAGCGGGTAAAATCCCCGTTTTCCTTTTGATTTTGGCCTTAAATCCCCTTTTCCCGCCCCGTTTCTGAGGTAAAATCCACTTTCCCGCCTACATTTTGAGGTAAAACCCAGGTAAAATCCCATTTTCCATTGAATTTTGCCTTTAAATCCTCATTTCCCGCCCCGTTTTTGAGGTAAAATCAATTAAAATAGACAGTTTTACTTGACTTTTAGGTAAAAATGAGGTAAAATGCCACTTCGAATATAATTTTAGGGAATAAAATGCCCTTTTTCTCCCTTTTTTGAGGTAAAATCCACTTTCCCGCCTACATTTTGAGGTAAAACCCAGGTAAAATCCCATTTTCCATTGAATTTTGCCTTTAAATCCTCATTTCCCGCCCCGTTTTTGAGGTAAAATCAATTAAAATAGACAGTTTTACTTGACTTTTAGGTAAAAATGAGGTAAAATCCCATTTTTAATATAGTTTTAGTGACTAAAATGCGCTTTTTTCCCCATTTCTGAGGTAAAATCCATTTTCCCACCTAAATTTGGAGGTAAAATCCCATTTTCCATTCATTTTTGGCCACAAATCCCTATTTCCCACCCAATTTCTGAGGTAAAACCAATTCAAATCCACTTATTTAGTTCACTTTTAAACAAAAATGAGGTAAAATCCCACTTTTAATGTAATTTTAAGTGATTAAAGTGCCGTTTTTCTCCCTATTTTAGAGGTAAAATCCACTTTCCCGCCTAAATTTT
>NW_010174579.1:5397-9882 GCF_000695765.1 Mesitornis unicolor | reverse complement strand
GATGAGGGGAATGAGGGGGATGCGGGGATGAGGGGGATGCAGGGGAAGCAGAACCACCAGCTCCAAGAATCTCCATCTGTGGAGCTGCTGATTAAACCCAGCCCGGCGGGAGCAGAGCTCGGCCAGCACGGGGGCGTTGGCGTTTGCTGGCGTTGGTCCTGGCTCCAACGAAACATCAGTGAAGCCTTAAGGGAAAAATAGCTTGAAACGCTCACAAAGGCTGGTCCTGGCGCCAGTTCGAGTCCCTCTGCACGGATTCCCAAACCAAGGGAACCTTTGATGCCGGCGGGGCAGACGTTCAGTGTTACACTCCATGGCTATTTAAAAAAATATATAAAAATTATACTTCTGTGATACTCTGCCCTTGACTAATCTGCACTTAAAGACACAAATAACCACCTGGCCTGGCCACTGAAGAGCGCCGCAAACACTGCCACAGGCAGATTATGGACAGAACCCAAGTCATAAACAGGCTCATAATTCAATGAACAGAACAGCAAAGCGTTTCCAAACGGACCACGCAGAGCTCATTTTACCTGCCCTCCTACAGAAGTAGTGAAACACCCGTTTATGAGATTATAACTACCTGTTTCCTGTGAAGGAAAAGAATCGAGACACAAAGAGGGCGCATTTCAGCTGTAAAGGATTTATCCCTTCCATTTACATTTGAATCAGTTACCCAGCGAAGCTCAGACGCTGCCAAGGTGATGTAGGTGGCTGAGCACACACAAATAGTGCAGCGTTTGAGCTGTTTAATGGGTGTCTGTGGGTTTTGGGTATCTCCGTGAGCAGGGAAAATGCCCCCACTCATTGGCCACAGGAGCAGAGCCTCCGAAATCGCTCATTTAAAGGAAAACCCAGGTTTTACGTTGTATTCTCCTCTGCACACCCCAGTTTTGGGGTGTTTCCCATTGCATGAACCTCATGGGATTTGAGAAGCCTTTGAGCCTGGGCAGAGGCGTCCCTTGATGCATTAATGAGCACGGTGACGCCCGTTCATCAACCCAAATTTACCCCATTTCTTCCCTATTCACAAAAGCTGAGGCACATTTACAATACTGGAACATTGCCCCAGTGGCAGCGCGCTGCTTTTACCCAATTCTGGTAAAATCATCTCATTGCGACGTGAAGGAGCAGGAAGATTTGGCTCAGGCGTCTGGAGAGGACAAAAATAACAAACCCGGCTTGGGGGGAGGCGGAAACACGCACGGGGGCTTCCGAATTTTGCTGCTCAGTCCCCCACATCTTCACCCAGTGTGTGCATTTACTCCGCTGTAGCACACGAACAAGGACCAAGCCGATGGTTGTGTGTGCACAGGATCCCCAGTACTCAGCCTGGATATTGAGAATTAAACACACACAGAATATGCAACTGCAAGGAACAGGCACCTGAACTGCTCCGAAAGGGAAAACCAAACCAAGCAAACCCCAAAAATCCCACCCTAACCAATCCTGGCTTGTATAATTTGGGGTTTGACTGATGGGAAACCAGGGAAGAGCACAGCCCTGTGGGCTTAGAGCCGATTTCCAGCACAAAATCTATGAGAAACCACCAAGAAAAGCGTCGTGACACCTCCACTCCCCTCCCAGGGCATCCCAGCACCGCGGTCGGGCGTTTTGGGAGGGTTTACCCTTTTGAAACGCAATTAATGCTGCACGGGAGCACAGGATTTATGGAGGAAACCCCGGCAGAATCAATACCTCACATCAGATAGAAAACTGCGATTTGGAGCTGCTTAACCCACCCATATTAACTTAATTCAGTGTCGAGATAAGTCTGCTTGTCTCCTGCAGGAGAAAAATAAAGCAGGAACAAAACCCAAATGCCCAACACCTCAGTCCGGTTCAAAAGCGGATTTAGCTCCCGGTCAAGATCGCTCCTCGGATCGACTCAAACGCCGCACACACCCCACGTACAGCCCATCTCTGAGCTCCCTGGCTCTTCCCAAATTCCCACTGCGATAACGAGGACGCCAAATACGCAGCAATTTACAGACAAAAACCAAATCAGAAATCTCACTCAGCAAGCGTTTCAGGAGGAATGAGCTGATCCTTAACTTGCAATGAGCCGCTCCTTGGCTTTTTTAACTCACGGCTTGCGTCAATGCTGCTGCAGACAAAGCGAGGCTGTTTTGAAGCCAAACAAGCCATTAGCAGACAAAGGCAATTGAGGGAAATAAGGAGCTGATCATCGGGAGACGGTTTGAACCCAATTTGATGCTGTTAAGCTCTCCCTCCTCCTGCCCTCGCCTTCATTGCGCTCTTCTTATGCTGCTGAAGGAAATTCAAACTCCACCGAGTGCCAGAAATACCGAGAAAAGCAGAGAAATCCCACCCTGAGCGCAGGCCCTGGGGGTGCGCTTGGCCTTGGCTGGGAGATCCTCCCCATCACCACCACCATGCACCGGGACATGGAACCGGGACACGGAACCGGGAGCAAAGGCGCTCGGTCTCACAGCACCAGCAAAGCAGCTCCTGCAAGGTCCTGGGTTTGCTTCTAAAACGATAATTAACAAAAAAAATAACCCAAATGACAGTTACGAATGCAGAGCAGCTGAGGGACCTGTCCCTAAACAGCCCTGGCAGAAAAACACAGAGAGAGGATGGAGATTAACGGGGCTTTTGCAAGGGTCCGAGGCTGCACCTTGTCTTGCCAGACCCCTTGAGCCAATAAAATGGGGGTTTGGGTTTATGTTGCCCTGTTTCCCTGCAGACAATCCCTTGTAGCAGGGCTCACAGCTCCAAGGCTTTTGCCCAAGCATCCCCCTCAATTGGGCTGATGTAAAACTGGGGTAAAACCAGAGAGGTTTTTGCTCTCCCTCCTTGAGACGACGGCGCCTTCCGCACCGAACCTCGCGGTGACATCAGGCAAAACCTGCATCGCCTTCAGCCTTCACAGGGACATTTTTCTAGAAAAGGGACAATTATGAACTCAACCAATTAGCATGGAAATGCAATGTATATGTAAACGTTTTATGTCATGAATATGTCTGTGTAAGGCACATACTACACTACTGCCAATAGTACACCAATATTTTGAGCATTTGCTTTGTGAAATGATTCCTGTTTGCTCCCAGCGCTGAATTAAAGAAGATCTTGCTTTCCAACTCCTACAAATTGGTCTTAGAAAGTTATTGATCTGATATTTCGGTAGCACCATAACAGGATACAGAGCAGAGGAAGCGCTACCCCTCTCCAAGCACCACGATGCCCCTGCCCCTCACTGGGGGCTGCTGTCCCCCGCTCCCCCAAACCCTTCCTAAGGCTTCAACTCAACCCCACCAGTGCTTACAGTGATGATGGAGCAGGATTCACCACATGTTTGAGCTTTCCTTACCATCCCCTGCGGTCCACTCACTGTCATTACCAATAACGAGGGTGAACACAAAGGTGTCCTTGGCAATTGGGGTGCCACGGTGGCACTGCCCCCCACATGGCTGTCCCTTGTCCGTGTGCTCTGGCCACGCCGTTATCACAGCATCCATCACCTCGCATGCATTCACAGCGCTCAACGCTCTGCTTTCCCCCAGCCAGAGCTGCCAGAGAGCTGCTGCTCAGCATTTTGGGCAATAAAACCCCAAACTGCCGGTGTTTTAAGGACCGAGTGTTCAGGGAAGGACACTGAGCCTGTGCAACCTCTGCTCCTTCGGGCTTTTTCATGGCAAAGGAAGCAGAAGCCAAACCAGGGATCAGAAGCCCCTTCAGCACCTTGGGGCATCACCAAGGACCAGCCGGACGAGCACAAAAACTTCCCATTCCCTTTGCTCCCTTCCCATTCCCTTTGCTCCCTTCCCATTCCCTTTGCTCCCTTCCCATGGACTCCCCTCGGTCCCCAGTAAACGCCTGACCACTGGGAGCTGTCACGCTGCATCACGAAAGCCTCCATTGGTGTTTTATCTGATCTCTCACTACGCTGCATTTAATACCATCCATTGGCTCCCCTAATAGGCATGAAGAGAAAAACAGAATCAGCTACCAGAAGTGGTCAGAAAACCCAAATCTCTTGCTCAGAGACGCCTGGCAGGGTGGGCACAGCAGCTTCCACCAAATCCGAGTTACAAGGGCTCCGAGAAGAGGACAGAGGCGGCTCAGGATCAGCTCCACAGCCACACAATACTCACAGTGATACCAAAAACATTAAAATCCTGCTTTCCCGAGAAACGGCCGCTTTGGGAAGCGCGAGGTGAAGACGCGATGCCTCTGGGAAAGCGCTGGCAGCGCTGTCTGGATGCAACCCTGAGCACCGAGGTGTGAATCAGGGCTCCAGGGTGTAAATCAGCACGGGGGGAGGCACCACCAGAGGTGTGACCCCGATTTGTTCCACGGACGCAGCAGGAGATCTGCTCCCCACCGCGCTGCGATGTGCAAGCGGGCGGATTCAGCCGACGTTTCAGCCTGACGGAAGCCGAGATATTTCTTAGAAACACGCTGTGTTTTATCCCACCTGGGTTATTTTATTGCTGGAGAGCTATTAATGTGCAAACC
>NW_010174579.1:418-5365 GCF_000695765.1 Mesitornis unicolor | reverse complement strand
CGCTCTTCAGCTGCCTTCAGTGGGCACTTCCCCAAAATCCTACAAGGCCACCGTGGTCCCAGCTCGGAAAGGACAAGGACAGGGCTGCAAACACAACAACGGCCATCATGATGTGTTAATTAGCACAGATTTAACTGCAAAAACCGAATTCTTCAGTGCAATTTGATGAGATGGGCGGTGTATAATTTGAGAATGATCAGTAATGTCATCATCCAGAGAGACAGGGAGCATTTTCAGTAGGAGGAGACCTTGGTCATCGAGCCCAACCATCCCCTGTGCTTAACCAACTCGTCCTAGGGCGTAACCAGTCATTATACAAAGGTACAAATGAGAACAAACCATTACCAGGTCAGGATGGAGACGGCACACAATGGCCATCGCATTAATTACTCTTGGTTTTAAGGTTGCAAGAGGAAATAGGCTTCACACAGCAGCCTTTGCAGAAATCCCTACCCAACTGTCACCACTCTGCCCTGCTGCGGCGCAGCGCTGCCATTAGCGCTGACCGGCAGCTGATTAAGACACAAATCTCAATATTGCTAATAAAACAGCAAGTGTCGGGGTAACAGCCACTGCACGCACGCACGATTTCAGCCGCAGAATGGAGAGAAGGGGAATTTTTACGGTGCCTTGCCAGTAAATTCACCTCTGGGGAACCATCAGAGCGGCGGATGCCTTCGTCCCAAGCAGTCGCTGATGGCTACGAGCAGAGATGATGGACGGCTGTGCAGGGAAAGGACCGCGGGTCACCCGAAACACGGCACGGGGGACAGGGCTGTCCGTCCATCCATCCGTCCGTCGAGGCAATGAAGAGGCCACAGAATGGAGTTACAGAAATTGAGAGGATTTTTGAAGAGGAAATGCTGGGTAAAAGGCAGGCAAGGCAAAGAGAGGAGGAAAGCGGACACGTTTATAGAAGTATCCGCACTCTGAGCCTCTGCAGCGGTCACAGGGGCAGTAAAAGCCTCCGTCCATCCAGCGATGCTCGACCGATCGGATCCACGTCCAGGTAAAACACGATGGCAGGAGAGCAGTGGCCGCTGCTCCGTGCGAAGCCGGTGCCACACACAAGTGCTGTGCAAATTGACTCTGATCCCAGGAGAAAAACCAGAGGAACCCAGCACGGAGCCGGTCCCTTCACCCCTTTTTGGGGAATAGGAACAGAAAATCTCCTTTGGCAGGGGAGTTTTGGAAGCTGTTGAACTGCAAGGCAAAGATGTGGGGTACCACGACCCACGCAGAGAACGCAGCAGAGACAAGAGGGGGGCAGAGCGGCTTGGGAGAGGCTCCAGAATGGGCCCTTCCCACAGGAACAGCGACAACGCGGGAGTGGGGTGCAACCACCGTCCGTGGACAGCACAACGGGCAGGACCGGCTCTGGGTGTGAGGTACAGCCCGAAAACCAGGGTCCTGGCAGGAAAACAACAGACGAGCCCTGGCATCCCCTGAGCAGGGGGCGCAGGCACCCAAGGGATGTCTGCGGCACCCAAGGGATGTCTGCAGCACCCGGTACCCTATGGCAGAAACACATTTACTGCTGAAAACCAGAATACGGGCAAGAAAGGAGGTACAGACACCTAAGTCATGCACCAAGATGTTGGGAAGTGAGCATCTCCTTGCACCAGAGAAAGCTGCTTTGCAAGGAGAAAAGGCATTTCTGGAAGGAAGCTCTTTTGGAGTGGCCTTCTCCATCCCCTCCCCAGAAAACACACACGAGGAAAGGCTCCGAGGAGCAGCCCTGGCGCTGCAGCACCATCCCAGGATTGCTCAGTTCCTAAAAAAATACCCCTCCATGGTTTGAAGGGTGCAGGGGAATGGATTAACGGCAGCAGTGTAGGAATTAACGGCAGCAGTGGGCACCCAGAGAAAAAACAGCCCACCTCAAGTGCCGAATTCTGAACATGTGGGGAGCAATCGAGAATTTGCAAGCCACTCGCGGGCTGCAACCCCTTCCCACACAAATTTTATGTGCAATAACGAGACAAAACTTCCCGCAGGGACCCCCAGGTCGATCCCCCCCGCACGAATCCCGCCCCGCAAACCGCGCACGCCCCGCGCCGTTCCCGGCCCAGCCGCAGCCCGACAGCGCCGCCTGGTGGCGATGCTCCCCACTGCAGCCACGAGCGGAAACCTCACTGAATTCATTCAGAAGATTAAAAAAAGCTGGGTTTAAAGGGTGTCAAACCATTGCAGCACCCTCCGAATTCACCCCTGTGCACCGAGAGGGACCAGCAAGAGCTTTAGGTTTAAAACCCACAAGTTTTTCAGAAGCAGAAAAACAACTTTCTTGGGGAGAACAGCAACAAGCCCATGTGCAGAACAGTATTCAAATCACTGCAACTTTCCTTTAAGTTCATCTAAGCAAATACAAGAGAAATAGTATATTTTTTAGTAGGACAAAGTGTACAAATCGCTGCATTCTGACAGCCACAGACGTTCTCCCATCCACCAGCACCAAAACCAGCCACGTTTGGGAGCCCAGGTGCCAGCAATGGGAATTTGGGGCTCTGGAAAGCGGTGATTTACATCCACAGCTTTTGTCACAGCAGAAATGCTGGGGCAGGTAAGGATGCGGTAAAGAGGAGATGCAGTTGAGGAGTGTGAACAAGAAAAGAGATGGGGAGAAAACCTCAAGGTGGCAGGGGCTGGGGGGACCTCTGAGGATCAGCTCGTCCAGCTCAAGGAAAAGGGAATTCAGTGGGAAAATGAGTAATGCTTGCAGGAAAAAGCAGAGAAATACGCATGAGAGGTAAACTGGGAAATGAAGGGAGGTGACTGACCAGGAAAAATGCATTATTGGTGCAGGTAAACCAAAACCTGCACAACCTCACGTTTTCCCTGGGTCGTAAAGCCCTGAGCCAACCCCACCTCCCTCAGGAAGAACGGAGGGTGCCTTTGGAGCCCCTTCCCAGCCAGGGGATGCTCCCAAAGAACAACACTTCCTCCAGTTTTCCTATGGAAACTGGTCCTGTCGTACCCCATTACTCTCCTGCCCTGCAGGAGCTGCCCTCATACATGAAATGACTTTCAAAAGCTTCATTTATTTACAGGTATTTAAAAAATCATGCACAATAAGGAAAAAGCAAGGCCCTGCTGCATTCTCTCCACAATTCCCATCGCCCAGCACATGACATTTTGGTACCGGTACGTGCTGCTGGGAAGGAAGAGAAGGTTAAAACACCAGCAGGGTTGCTTGGTAGCATTGTGCAATGGATAAATGGCAGAGGAGAGGCAGGGACCCGTCCTACCGGCGTCTGCTGGGTTCTTTAAATGGCAGCGAAGCGAGCATCGCGGTGCTTATCAGCGGCTGAGTAGGAGGCCCCAAGCTCAGCTCAGGAATGAGCCTCATCTGGTGGCACCGGTTCCCAAGGAGCGCCTGCAAAAGAGGAAAGATTTCGCTTAGTGACGTTGTGTGGTTTAAGTTTTAATGCGTTTTATGGCAAACGCCTGGGTTTCAGGGGAGGAGGTGGGACAGGGGGGTCCATTCAGTCCAGTGAATTCTGCTGGAAAGCAGCAGAAGAGTGGGACACAGATGGGAATGAGGGGAAGCAGAAAGCAGAAGGGAAGGGAAGGACACAGAGCAGGGAGAAAAGGGAAACGCAAAGGAAAGGCGAAGGAGAAGGAGCAGATCCAGATCTGTGTGTGCAGCAGCGGTCAGGAAGAACGGGGGACTGAAAAGGCAGCGTTTCACCAAACAAAGGCTGTGAGAGCAGCTTCACTGCAACCAGAGCAGTGACGGCCCCGGGGATTCACTCCTGCAGCCCCAGCAGCGCAGCCGTAAGGAAGCCCCTGCTCTTCGGAGGAGCATCCTGCAGTAACCCCAGGCCTCGTCGCAGCTGTCGCATGGAGCGGGCGCAGGATCCCGGCACATTTGCTGTCATCGATACCGAGGAATGCGGGGCCAGGTCTGCAGAGGGATCCCGTGGCGTGGGGCTGGGATGCACCCATGGGTCACAGCCCGGCCCTAACACCACAGCGCAGCACCGTGGCTTCACCGCCCTCCACGCAGCTCTGGTGCTGTTCACCACCATGCACAGCTTTGGATGTGCTGGTAACATCAGCATGCTCTAAAATCACAGAACAGCTGGCAAAGGTGACGTCCATTCATCTCCCAGGGCAAAGACGCTGTGCGCAGCCCCAGAAAACACACTCATTGTTGTAAATATCCACCAATATTCCCATCAGCAGATCCCATCTCCAGCGAGCTGATGCTGCTCAGACCCACACCTTTCAACGTAGTCCTTATTTTGTCCAGGGAAGTAGAGAAAATAAGCCTTTTTGTTTCAGATTTCAAGCAGAAAGGTGCCACCATCTGCCCCTCTGAGCTCCGCTGTCACTAAGTGACAATGGGGCTTCCTTGTGCCTCTGCCCTTAGGTGAAGTCCACCTCAAAATGCTGCAAGCCAAGGGCTTTACAGCCACAAGAGCCCTTACAGAAAAGCAGAAAGTTCAGGAAAAACTCTGTAAATGACAGCCTGGAGCTCACTGATGAGAAAATGAGCGCATTTTCTTAGAAAGTCACACTCCACCACCTTCCTAGGTGTGCCTAGGAAGCATCAAAAGCTCGTCAGCACCAGAAATATTGACTAATATGGAATATAACTGCAGTTTGTTTTATCGTGGGCATGGCCAGACTCTTTTCCCCAGCATCCTCCCCCATAGGAAGACACAAATCCCCTCCTCAACCCTTTCCATCTCCCCAAATTGCCCGTTGTACCGCTGTGCATCCAGACCCCATGGAGGAGAAGCACTGACTGACTGAACCCAAAAGAGAACCCGTTAGAAGGGGCCATTTATCACCAAACGTTACTTTACAGCAGACGCTGTTCTTAAACGAGGGCCGATTTCATCAGGGAGGACGCTCGTGTTCTCTATTTGGTGAAAAAACAACTGCCTAAGAATTGCTGCCATGAAAAACGTCTGTGGGAGAGCTGTTTGAGTGCAAGGC
>NW_010174579.1:0-387 GCF_000695765.1 Mesitornis unicolor | reverse complement strand
ACCGCTCTTAATGCAGGATTGCACCTCAGAAATCCCTTACAGGGGATTCTTTTGCTGGGCACCTCGGATTTTGCTTTTACCTTGGTCCGAATTTGGGCAGCACCGCCCAGAGGCTGCTCCTGCGGAAGGACGGGGTTCAACCGCACAGCATCAAAGGCAGAGCAGGATCAATGATCCAGGGCAAGAGTTAGGGAAGATCGCTGTGAAAATAAAAATAACCGATAATAATAGCATATAGTGTAATAATGTATAGTACAGAATAGTATAGTATAGTATGAAATTATATAGTATAGCATGATATAATACAATAGTATAATACTATATAACACAGTATAATATGATATTATATAGTATAATCAATAATATAATATATAATATGTAATATGT
>NW_010174578.1:0-201 GCF_000695765.1 Mesitornis unicolor | reverse complement strand
TTCCCCCTCCAGTCCCGGTCCCGGCTCTCGGTCCCCGGTTCCCCTCCCGGTCCTGGGTTTTGGGTCCCGGTCCCCCCCTCCCAATCCTGGGTCTCGGTCCCTGGTTCCCACCCCCAGTCCTCGGTCCCTGGTTCCTGTCCCAGGTCTTGGTCCCCGGTCCCGGCTTTTGGGTCCCGGTTCCCCCTCCAGTCCCCGTCCCGG
>NW_010174577.1:18288-24879 GCF_000695765.1 Mesitornis unicolor | reverse complement strand
CTGTGATTCTGTGATTCTGTGTGATTTAATTAAATATTACTATATAAACATAACAACTTTCCAAATATTCCCATGTTGAGTAACATGGAAATGTGAAATTTCATATTGTATCTATTCTTGTGAAGGGTTCATGAAACTAAGCCAGAATAAAATACATTTCAGCTTTTCCAACAGCAAATACAAGATAAGTCATAAAAATAGCAGACTCCTCTGATATGGGAAAAGAATACACATGTATGCTTGTGTGCCATATGAATGTCCATTTAAAAGGAGATAAATTAAAGGAAAAAGACTTATCAAGGATTATCTAACATGAGGATGCTACCTCTGGCTCTGAGACCTGTGAGCAGCAGATATCTGGAAGATCGTGCTGGATCTTTTCACTCTGTGTTTTTTTCCTTTTTATTCTTCCTTAGGCCTTTGGTCCTGATCTCCATGAGACAGAAAACATGTTTAAATTGATCCTTTTCCTGGCATACCACAACTATTCTTATCTTAAGCTTGTAGGAGAGAGGGTAATGTGACCTGACAGAAATGTATTATTTTTATGAGGCAGCAGAAGAGCTGACTTACTAACTTTGTGACTCTCCAGGCTGAGAAGGGGCTTGGACAGCAGCAGCACTGTGCACAGGTACAGAGTTTTGATGCAGAAAATAACTTAGAGAGTGAATCCTTGGAAATGGATCAGGTGGACCATGGCACTGTACTGTTCTGCTCATGTGGTCCTAGCTTGATCCTACCTCCTCTTGTCTCTGTTTTCTTGTTGGTGTAACTTCTACATATGTTTTTTCAGCAACCAATGGAGAGAACTATTGGTAGGAAAGCAAGCTGAATAGCTTCTGCCTGTCCCAACCCAGCCTGCATTTGCTGTCTGTTGCCTAGAGATCCAGCTGCCTGCTTTTCCTTGCAGCTGGAAAAAGTGCTTTTCCTCATTAGAAAATGGCAGTTAATGAGAACATCTTAAAATCTGGATTCATTTAAAGCTTGCTGCACAGTCATTCCCAGCACAAGGGCAAATATTTCTGTTCTGCCTACATGGGCTCTTACACTCTTCTGAACACCAACGTATGTGAATGAAAGATTTGCCATATTACTTATGCCAAGAAAGAGCACAGCAAGGGATGTAGATGAAAGAAGAGAGGTTCCTACAGTGAACCTCTGAAGAGAAATTTCCTCTGGCCTGTTGCCAGTTCCCAAACAACTACACAAGTTGTGCAGCTGAATTTCATGCCATTTCAGTCACATGCCAATTTCCATTTCTCCTCCTCTTTGAATATTTAGAAAACACGTATCTGCATTTATGTATTTGAAAGATACTGCTTGGTACTAAGGCAGCTGATCCGGAGCTCCATTGCTCTGTTTCACAGTAGGTATGGTACCATGATGAGACATGGTGGTGGTGAGGGTAGACAGCTCAGATGGTGGGAAAAAGCATCTCAATACAAATGACTTACACAGGAAAAATTATCTTTACTGTGCCTCTGGAGGTGTATCCTGAAAGAGGTTAAAGTAGGTTGGATGTAATGTATTTCAAAATTTGTCTCCCAGATGTTGCTCCTCAACAGGAAGGAAACATGTCTCAAAATTCATATTGCCATAAATATCTACTGTAATTCTGCTGACTACTACCAAGTTGTCTCAAGAAAGCATTCAGCCTGTGGCAAGTACCCACTTCTGAGATAGCAAGCAGACTCAGGTGATGCAGTTTCAAACTGGAACCATGCTGTCCCTGAATTACCTATAGATCCAAACTTTTTGTTTGTTTGTTTGTGGTTTTGTTTGTTTTTGTTGTTTTGGCTTTTTTCATTTGTTTGTTTTTGTTGTTTTTTTGTTTGGGTTTATAGTTTGTTTTGGTGTTTTGGTTTGATTTGGTTTGGTTTTTGTTTTGTTTAGTTTTGTTTGGTTTGGGGTTTTTTTCTGATAGGAGAATGTAATCAAACAGAAACCATCAGAAAAAAGAAATCACATAAACACATATGGATGCCCTTAAACTTTCTATTCAATATTACTTCTACATTTTTTATGTATCTTACTCTTTCTTTTACAGAACTTTAATCTTCCCTTTCTTTTCTCTCTTCTTCTTTGTCAATAACTGTCTGCAGCTTTGCATTCAAAAATGAATAAAAATTTTTATGTCCTCAGAGTAAATTAGGTTCAAATGGTCACATAGCAACATTTTAAATTAAATGACAATTCAGTTAACTCCACCAATGCTGAAATTTAAATGGACAGATTGAACACCTACTTCAGCTACCAAACAACAAAAGTGAAAAAACATGACAACTTGCATTTGGAGCTTCCTTCCAAAATCCAGCTGCAGTTGCTCTCCAGTACTGTCTCACACTCATGGTCAATCCCCACTGTTTTGCTGCCCACATCACACTGAACTTGATCCCCTACAAACCTCCTGTCTTCCCTATACTGTTGCTTTACCATAGGTATTCTGATATTTCTGATATCCTGATATTCCCTTTTGCTACATAGTGGCCTCAGGATCTAATTCTTGCCTGCATTTTAATGGAAGAATGGCAACACGTACAAAATACTCCGGTGCCAAGCAGTGCAGGGATGCCAAAGAGTTTTATGGTGTTTTGAGCCTTCCAGTCTCGGATCAGACTTGTAGAAGTACCTCTTCTTTTATGTTGGTTTGTTTTCTTTTTCCTTAAAAAGAACATTTATTTTATAACATGCTAGACTTTTCCACCTGGGTTCACAGTCACTGTATGTGTAATTCATTCAATCATCTTTAACTTTGTTTATTTCCACTTTTTTTAACTTCTGCATGAGAGTGTGTGATGGAGGAAAGACATTGCTGTCACATGTGTGTGGTGGGTCTTTTGCAGTGTTTGCTCTGGCCATAAGATTGCAGAGATGAACCTGGTCAAGATTTGCCAGACATGACAAGTAGTTTTATTTTGCTGGAGTTTTCTTTTTAGGAATTGGCAGGAAGTGTAGGGGAGTCAGACCTGAAGAACCCTAAAAAAGAGCTTAATTTTCAGAAGATGATGATTTTTTTTTCCTTTGAAAACAGATATTTTGACTGGGCAGACTTCCAGTTATCCCACTCCTGCTACTGCTATCCAGAAGTATAAGGGCAAAGCCAGTCAAACAGCAAGAATGCAGAAAGTCACTGAAACTGTAGCTGCTTTTTCTTATCCTTCAGGTTCCCTTTGCCTCCACAGAATGGCCCAGCATCCAAAAACATTGGTATTATCAGAGACAATAAACTTGTTCCTCATGGAAATGCTGGGGTCAGAGGTCTTCATTAGTACCTCAGAACAGGGGAAATACAGACATCTGGAAGGACAGAGGCAGATCTTGATCCTTAGACGTGGGCTGCAGCAGTGACATGGCAAGGTATTATGTTTTCCAGTTAAAAAGGACAGTCTGAGCCCAGAGGGGATGAAGAGTAGACCTCATAGCTCTTGTTTGCTCGCTCCCTTTGCCTGGGGAAGATCTATTCCTGGTTGGAAAAGCCACTCCTACTGGCAGAAGTACAACTCATGACACTCAGCTGCACTCTAGAAGTAGCTCTGGTTTGTGTTTTTCTTTTTCTTCTGATGTTTAAGATTTGAGGGTTTTTTTTCCCATTTCTGGATTTTGCAGGAGAGTTCACCATGAGTTTCTACTCCTTTGCCTTTAAGTACTTTGTTGAAGACTGGGCCCTAAAAAGCAGCTACAATGTTTCACTGCAGAAAGACCAGTACAGAAAGAACTTGCATGGATTGAATACCAGTTGGTTACTGGAGGGGAAGCTTAACAGTCAGTTTATACTGTCTATTTCCTTTGCTGCTGGTATTGCCAATGTTATCCTGAAAGTTCTTGTGGTTCCATGCAAAACCTACTGCTCATCCATCTGCAGAACACAGGCCTTTTAATTTAGCCATGGTGATATATGTGTAACTGAGCCCAACAAAAAAACACAAGGAAAAATGCAGTTCCTCGCTCCCAACCTCCTCCCCACTGCCCCGACCTCCCTCCTTCACTCTGCAGTTGGAAAGTGAAAACAGAACTTTAGCTCTGTTTTCTCTCTCCTGGTAATCCTCTGTCAAGAGGCCGTCTGTCAGTCTTTCCACCTCAATGAAAACATCATCAGCTTTTTCATTTTAAGTGTTGACTTGAGAGACAAACCAGCCCTCATTTGTACCTTAATGTTCGTCTAGAAAGTGTTTTAAGATTTCAGGTTACACTCAGCAAACCACTGCGCAGTGGGTCTAAGGGCTTAGAAAGAGCTGGTCTCTCAGCTAGGAATTTATTGATTTGATACAGTTTCTTTTGTTACTTTCGAAACACAAGGCATGGGACGGGAAAGTGGGGGAAGACCTTGATTAATAAAAGCATAAAATAAAATGCATATGTAAAGGAAGGTAACCAACAGACAAGGAGCATAAAATATGTAGAAACTGATTTTGCAAAAAACACCTCAGTCTCATGTTGTTGGAAAATAAAGATTTTCATTCCATGCTTGTCACGGTCCCAAGCAGGGCTGTGTGTGCCAATCTTTCTCAGGATTGAGAGGTCCCATGCTCTAACTGCAGCTTTATCAGGACAGTCTATCTACAGGCCTCCCTGTTGTGGTTTACTATCCTGCACTGGAGTTCCTGTCTCAAGAAGTAGCAGTTCACAAATTTACATCAAAGAGAAACCGATGAAGCTAGTTAAATGCATTTACCACAGACTATATGCAAGTCATTTACCAGCCATTGTCATGTAGGAGAATGAGTGGTGTTTCCAATAATACTTTGTGGTTAGCTGCTGGCTAGTGGACTGTTTCACACAGGCTATGGTCATGGTAACCCTTTACTTCTGTCTCAAACATGCACGATTTTACTCCTGAAACACAGGAAGCAGGAATCATTTTCTTTCCATACTTAGAGACATAGTGGCTAATAAATAGAGGAACCCAAAAACACTGTATGTGGTGACATGCAAGAAAGGGGTACCAGGGTACCGTTGACAAGCCTGTCAGACCAGCCAAAATGGCAGGCAACTTGATTTAAACCACAGACTGAACATATCCCCATAGGGTGATTAGTGTGGTAATGATTACCAATAGAACACCTCATGAACAGAGGCAGGCAGAAGAGAGGGCATAAATGGTTATTTAGAAGAAAGTCAGACCATACAGACATTTTCTATGCTGTTGCACAACACCACCTGTACCTTTATTGACTTTATTAATCAAGAGTAAGACCACTTTCATAGTCTAATACAGTGGGTACTAAATGACACCAAGCACCCAACAGTGTTTCTGAAAAAATCAGAAGTTATAAAAATCATAGAAAAACAAAGAATGGTAACAAAAAGCTGAGCGCTGAATAACTTACAAAGCTGGAGTAATAATTCTCATTGGACTACTTAAAAGCTGTAAAAAATTGGAAGTGTTTAAGTAACAATTGTTGAATTGGAGTAGCACTGCTGACAAAAATGACATTAAATGTAATAATTGGATACAAAAGCTGCTTTTACTACTACATTATTTATTAGTTTCATTAATGCTACATCCCTGGGGGAGTTGAATAATTTGAGGTTTAGATTTTTGTATTTTTATACCTACTTTGTTTTTGCTCTGTATCAGTTTCTAAGGAGAATTATATAACAAGCTCACTTTAGTAGTTATGTGGGAAAAGACTGCAAAGAGTTTAATCCACAGGCATAGGGGAGTTCGGTCTTTCTCAGAGTATGAGAAAAGGGGTTTAAAAATGAGTAATTTCCTTTACATGAATTCTTCTGTATCAACAAGATGAAGCTTCTTGAAAGCAAGAGTAATGCTTTCCCCTATCTTGTTTGTAACAGTGAAATGCTAGGCTTGATTCACCATTGCTCTTTTCGCATGAATGAAACCTTATGGAAACCTCATATTCACTTTTTTTACTGAAGGTACATTTATAAATGAGTTTAACACATGATTGATATTTTAATCCATGGTTAATCTACTTCTCTAGATACTTAAAGAGTTCAAGAACTCAATAGATAGTTTATAACCACCTAGAATACATTAATCTCTGTGACATGGCTATAACATCTGTTAATCATTTGTTACCCATTTGTACACCATTTATAAATGCAACCTTTACATGAAGTTTGAGTGAAATATCTTGTGTTTGTACAACACATTCCTTTCAAGGAATGCAAAGCACTTCGTAAGCATCATTTAGTTGAGGTTTATTACTCCCACATGTTATAGGTAAGCTGTATCCTCATTTTACCAATAGACAGACTAATAAATAGGGTTACATCCCTAATGCAAGAAGAAAGTGGCACTTGTGAGCTACATCAAATCAACAGACCCCCGTGCCTCAGAAACTTCCTGAATGAATTCCTGCCTGTAACCAGTACCACACAGTGTCCGTATTGTTCTGCCTGGGCATGAGACATAGGCTATTGCAATCTTCTTCTAAAATGAATATGAATAGATAGAAGTCTTCCAAGGAATGGTCAACGATTTCTCAAGAAGATCTGCTTGAAACCCAGGTCTTCATATGCTTGCGTCTCCTGGTACTTAATGCTCTCAGCCTGCAAGCAGAGGTGAAACTGGCTTTGCACATAGATTCTTTGCACATAATTCTCTGAAGCTTAGGTTAAAGTCTT
>NW_010174577.1:10702-18257 GCF_000695765.1 Mesitornis unicolor | reverse complement strand
GCAGGAACTTGTGTGTTTAAGCATGGATGTTTACAAGTGTGAAGGGTGGTGAGTGTTCCTGGTCTGTGAAGTAGACCTGGATACATGTTCAGCTTTCATTTCTGCAATACCTCAATGATTTTCATGACACAGTAGAGGAAGGTGTAGTATGACCAACAACAGAAGTCAGGCTTCGTTGCTCCTTCTCGATCACAAATCAGCCCTTTCTCCCTTAACTGCTATCACATTTACATATAGGGTTATGCCATGAGCTCCTGCACTTCTCTCTCTTCAGAGCTAAAGCTGTGTCTATATCGTGGGCTGAGTGAGACAGTGCTATCTTTTTAAGTTCTCCTTGCTACTCCCAATAACAAGGACGTCCTCTTTGCAAACTACTGTTTTGTTCCATCCATCACCCTTCATTTTCCTCTCTCCTGGACACCATGAATTTCTACAATTCTTGTTAATCCTACAGCCTCTGATGACCACAGAAAATCACACTTACGAATATCTTCTGTTTGCTCCTGAGTGATGCCAGTCAGCAAGCCAGTGGTGGAAAATGTATTAAAGTTCAAAATACAGCACAAAAGCCGAGCTATTCAGGAGGAGGGGAATTAAAATACGATTGATTGTACTGATTGCCAAGCTCTACTCAACCCATTTCCAGTTCCTTGGATATATTCATATATCTGCTTTCTCACTTGTGACAGGATATTTTACTGACTTACACATAAGCCGCCTATTCTTCTGAAACCAGGACATTTTTTCATACAATTTTCAGCCTAAAAAAATAATAACCAATGCTTTCTTTGGATCTCTTTTTTGTATTCAGAATGAGTTGAAAGGCTATACCAGAATAAATTTAGAGAGAGTGAATTTGACAAATACACCTGGCCTGAAAGGTTCCCCCAGCCGTTGAAACAGTTGCAGCAACATGAAGCCTGCTCCAAGGTATCATGAGTATCTTGTGGCTGTTACTTTACCTCAATGACATATTAATGAGGCAGGATTTGCAATTTGTGGAGTTGGAAGGAGAAGCTGTTCAGGTGTGAGATCTAGGGAACACACAGCCTCCCTCTGTGAGATCCTCCACCACAGCCTCAGAGGAAATAGCCTTGTAGGTACCTATAGTGCTTAGCCAGCCCTGCAGCGGAGCAGCTCTTTGTTTCCACTACAAAGCTGCCTGTAGTGGCTCAAACCTCAGTAATGTTTGGCTCCAGGGAGCAAAACAAATACCTATCCCACCTATCACAGCCCTGCAAAGTTATCTGCAACACAGTATCACTCCCTGACCAAAATCCAGTGGGATTGTTCCAGATGGCCCAAATTTTGCTCACTGAAACCAACCTGTGATGATCTCTAAGGTTCCTCCCAATCCAAACCATTCTATGATTCTATGACCTTCTGCCCAGTTATCTGAGTTCTCTTCTCCTCCACAGAGACTCAATGAATCAACAACTTGTAAATATAATTGTGAGTACTTTGTTCCTGTACTATAAGAAATGTCACAGTCTCTCAGTTGTTGTTGAGGTATATCCAGTTCAGACATTCTATGAACGACAGACACGTTGTAGAGCCTAAAATTTCCTGTTTACCTTACAGTGTCTGTAACTTGTTTCAGAGCCAACATCAATGTTTCTGGTGCCTATAGGCTTGCCCACCAGTGCCCAGGTTTAACTTAATAAATGGCTCGTCCTATTTCAAGACCTATTTCAGGTCCATTCTTTCCCTGTGCAACGTTCCCTGTTTCTTCACTGACTAATTCCCCTGGAAGAATGGTGCTCTTACACAGTCATAGAAGACGGCCTTGCAAAGAATCAAAAAGCCATTTACTCCACCTTCTTGCCTTGGGGCAGTTAACTGCACTAGACCAGTGCTGGGTTGTCTTCATTGATTGCTGGCATTGTCAATGTCTTGTGAAGAGCTGTGATCCACTGATGTTTGTGCATCTTTCACCTACTGCTGGTAGGTGGTGGAGATTGCCAGTGTAAGTGTAGCCCTAGGGATACTTTCTGAGGACTTTGTGCACTATCCACCTTGATAAACCTGCAGTCCAGCCTGAGAAGCTTTCCCTGTGCTTTCACTTTGTCAGTGGCCAGCTCTGGGCCTTGCATTAATTTGTTCATGAGTATTTTAGCCCAGACCCATGTAATCCTCTGATTCTTTTGTCAGCAGCTCTCCAAAATGAGACGGTTGGCTTTCATCCCTGAATTGGTCATGTATGTTTCTCCTTTTTAAACTCCTTATCCAAAACCAGATTATCTCATTTTCCTGTGGAACGTAGATTTCTCCACATGTCTATATGACCATATAATATTTAGCATCCTTTGTCCAGGTCACTTGAAACCATTTAAAACATGAAATTCCTTAGGGATGGCTATAGTCAGAAAGAAAGCTTCCATCAGGAGTCATCTTTTTAGCTTGTAGACATATGCAGGACAATCAGCTACATAAAGCTTTTGCACTTTCCCTCCACAGTTCTGTCTATACTTAGGTGTGATTATGACATTCATTGCTACACGCTAAATCATGGCTATTTTTTAGTCTTTTCAACTCTTGGTACTCCAGCTTGCCAGAGAGTCTGACAGAGATGCCCTTCCTGCAGTACTGGAGTCTCTGCTGTCCAGCAGCATGTAACATGGATCCTGGAATAACATAAACTATTTCAAATGTGTCTCGCAAGGTACATTTCAAAGTTACGGTACTCCATATCATCCTCTTTGAGAGATGAAAATCACTTGTCCCTTTGTGAGTGGCTGAAAGTCACTTAAATTTCCGTGCTTCAGATATATGGACCCTGCCTGAAATCTGACCAGGCTGTAGAGAATACCAGGATAACAACAGGACAACCAACCCCTGCCTTGCTTTGATACCCAGACTGTCACAGACTGGACATTCAGCTTTCAATTGCATCTGGCACTGCTGAGAGGAGCTAGAGGAAAGGAACTGTGCTTGATGGTGCACAGAAAGGTCTCTGACTGTCTTGAAGAAACCAAGGCATCGGATGGAGAGTACAGGTTACCAGATTTCTCACCTGCAAGAAATATTAGGTTATTTTCCTGTTGCAGCTCTCTAGCTGCCTTGTAAAGCCTCCTTTCAGGTCTGGCATTTGTCTTCATGGTTTTTAAGGTCCTTTCCAATTCAAACCATTCTTCGGTTCTATGATTCTATTATTTAATAATTCCATTGTGAACAAACAGGAGACCCAGTTGCATACACCTTCTGCAGGTTCTTAAATTCCCTTAATTTATTGCATGTGCCTCTGACAGTTTCTTTCTCTGAAAGTCAGTTAGAAATTCGTTTAATAAAAGACACTAATAACATAAAACCTAACAGCTTCTGTTACACTGGCCATGGGGTATATTTTTATAATGTGTTTGAGACACATCTTTTTCTTACAATCAACTTCATGTTTCTCATATCACTACATACCAGTGGTGGCAGAGTCCTGAGTTTTTTGAGCTAGCTTTCCAGCAGAAGAGAAATTAGTGACACAAATGAAGGAAGGGATTGTTCAATACTCAGAACCAACCGTGTACACCTTTGGTAGGACAACATGGAGTAAACAACTTTTCCACAAAACAAAATTGTCTACAATTCTAGGACAAAGTGCATGGAAGTCTTTGTCTTAAAGACATTGCATTAAGTATGGCATTAACATGCTTGAAGAACATACAAGATAACAAGAAGGCTTCTATTTGTTGTTCAATGTAGTGTTCAGCACCAAGTGATACAGTTGAGTCAGCTAGCTTTACAGAGAAAAAAGGTAGCTGAAGATATGTCACAGCCAGTAAAAATATAATTAAACCTTTTCTCCAAAATGATTAGTTCTACAGTGATTACAGGCCACACCTTTCCACACTTGTCTCACTTCAGAGATCGAACTACCTCTGTTATTTGGTACTCACATGCATGTCAGCCTGTCTATAACTCTGCACAGACAGGCTGCCAGTAGAAGGACTTCAGGAAAGAACTATTTGGAAAATCAAAGACTGGCTTCAGTTTATGGAGCTGATTTTGTTAAATGGGGAAGTAAAATGAAGTCTCCGATTTGCATATATGATATATTTTGCATAATAGGAATGGCAACAGCAAGTGGAAACTAGCTAAAAAATTAAAATGTTCTATAAAATATTTATGTAAATATTAGCAAAGTTGTTTGCTCTCATTCATTATTTTATGAGTGCCACCTCACTAGCATCTCCTGCACTGTATGTCCAGCTAAAGCATACAGGAAACTATCTGGAATATCATTGCTGATATGGTTCTCCCACCTTATAAGTTCCCAATAATTATATAGATGGTTATCTGTCTTTAAAATATACCTCATGCAATATACAAATAATTAAGTCACCTGACTGACAGCTTTCTATGGTACCTTATGACATGAAGCAAACATTGCCTTAAGATCATAGTGAAGTTTCGTGCTTGCAGTTTGATTTACAGCAGGACACATTCCATTTTGAGTTAGTTTTCAACTACTTGCCAAAAAAGTAAAATAAGCTGCTGCATTTGGATATGGAGTGTGAAATCACCCGGATGGAAGTAATGTGAGTGCACATAATTGTACACCTGTTAGTTATTTCTGAGAAGCTAACCTGTTCATGCTACAATTAGGTACAGTGTAAGTCATGAAGACAGAAAACACATTCAATCAGTTGGACGTGGTGACGGGAAAAAAAATCAGATTTCATGGCTTGATAGAAAAATCACATTAGGGTCAAAATGAATTATTTCTATGACTCAAATAAATTATCATCCAGTCTTACTTTGGTATTAGCAAGATGAACATTTAGGGGAGAGAGACTTAAATGCTCTTGGGGAAGGTGGGTGTAAATCACTGTAGTCAAGGATACATGAGTATAACTAGGGTATGCACTGAGAGTTGCTCTTAGGCAGAAAAATGCACTTCTAGTGGGGAGGCCAATGAGAAATTTCCTTGATGTTAATAGTACCATATCCAGTGCATTTTCCAGACATAAGCACACAAAACTTCCATTTGCAGTGTCAAAAGATGATTTGCTGGCATCACATCAGCAACCCTGTGCTTTGAAGACAAATGTAAGCCAAGGTTGTGGCAGCAGCCTTCAACACCATGTCAATAGCACAGAAGGAGTTTGCGCTCCAGTGTTTTGGTGCAATAGCGAAATGAGCAAGTGTTAAGCACTGCCGCGGAGTTTGAAACTTGACCATTCATTACTGGCAATCCCAAATACCAGTGGCCTGGTGCTGCTCTGATGCTGACAGCTTGATGTAGTCTCATTCTCTGCAGTCTCACAAAATTCACTGGTGTGTCATTATGTGATGGACTGTGTGTTGGGATGAGGCAACTTCATGCATCTGCTTCCAAAATATACAGTGTAAGAACCTCCCTTCGATAATAGCAAAGTGCAAGGCCAATTAAGTCCATGGTAATGCAGCTACGCAAAATGAGTAGGAGATGAGCACAGGAGAAAAGACTTATAAAAATCATAAAATCTAATAAAATCATCAGTCGCTTAATTAATTCTCACATATTTAAATTTACTTCGATTTAGAACCGTTCCAAGCTAAAACATGAAGGAACAAAGCCAACAACTTAAATATCTCTTAAGGACATAGAGATGATCCTCAGTCTGTGCATATATCCACTATTAGTGTCAATTTCACTTAAGCATGCTTTCTAAAGAAACAGTAAAAGGTCCAGATAAATATTCTCTGTTATGTGTTCAAACTTACGGCATTTGGAATACTGTGGAAACAGATCTTTCTTTGACAGCAATAGGTGCATGTTTACGTATCAGCAAGGGTCAGCTTTAGCTCTTCTAAACCTTGCATAATCTCTTCCTGATCCAAGGAGTATTGGGTGACATCTTTGTCATGATAAATGAGAATAAAACAGTGAATGTAAAAGAGATTGTCACAGCAGAACTGGTGGCTGGGTGACTTGGGAGTTTTATTATGTCATGCTCACTAAGCATTTCTAAATATTCAAGATATGAAACAACTTAGATTTAATGATGCTTTATCAGAATATCTAAAATTAATTAACTTATTTATTAAATTAAGGCTTTTAAGATGATGCCTTAATGTGCCATAAGTAAGACAGAGGATGGCCAGCATTAATTCTACTACTGATAAGAAGGAAAGGTAAGGGAGAGTCAGATCAGACCATCTCTGAAGTATATGCTGCTAGTCCTCAAACAGGAGGGACTGCCTCTCTTCAGAAGGAGAAAAGTGGAATGGTGCATTAAGATGGCTGAGCTGGGCTTTATAGAGTTTATCTAGAATAAAAACTACCAGGGCAAGTAAGTAATTTTAAAATGGGAATGTGTACACCCTGTGTACACTGAAGCTAGCTTTGTGACGCCAGTTTCTCTCTGTCAGTGGACTATGTCCCAGGGCTGACCACCCTTGATCTGAGGGGCAGCAGGATGCTGGCCACCTCAGTGTAGCTGGGGATGTACCCTTTTCTCTGTCTCTAAAGTAACTACCATGCTTTGAGCAGCCTGCTACAATAATAAACACTGAGGTAGATGGTGGGAGTGGTGAAAAAATCGACTGCACTTTCTGCTAAGTTCATTTTAAGACTCACTGCAGACTGAATACTTTTTATTTCATCTTAATGCTGAAACCATAATTCCAGCAAAGTCAAACTGGGAATTGTGAGCCAGATGAAATAAGTGTTAATTTGGTACATTCTTGTACAAGATCCTCTTTCATGATTAGTAACTGAGGTGTGGACACTGGGTCTGCTTGAGGGGGTGCATCTGTCACCGTTAACAAGATTAGAGCACACAGGCTTTGAAGCAGAGGAAAGCTGATCTCCTAGTGTAGCTTGATGCCTTCAACACAATTTCCAGGGAATCAGCACATCTGTAAGCAAAATAGAGCAAGGACATGGCAGCTGAAACAGTGAGCAAAAGAGTAGGAGAACAGACAAGGCTTAAAGTGTCTTTCCACCCTGCTGCAGTGATCCCCTGGCTGGTGAGTAGGAACAGAGTAGAGGAACACATAGGCAGAGCTTTTTCCTCATGGAAAAAAAATCCTTATGTCCTACAGGGACACAAGCAGCCCAGAGTCTGGTAAAGAAAAGAGGGACTTCATTATAATATTTGCCTTCAGAAACTGCAATGGTGATTGCACAATCTGTTGGATAAAACTACACAACTTAAGTGTAAGGTGCAGTGCTCATACGTTCTGCTTTGGTCCCAGGAAAGAAATAGAACAGGAGACTGTACACCAAAAGAAAGGCTTCTAGTAACAGGAACTAGCAATAAATTCAGCTCTGAAGTATTTAAAAGCTTAGTTATTCCCCAGAAAATCTGAAGGAAATACAGTTGCATTTCACCTTCTGTAGGAGAGACTGCTGTGCATCTTGGCAAACCCAGATGGAGACTTAGGAGCAGGTCTTGTTGCCAGAGGCAGCAGAGACAGTGAAAGAGTTGTGTTGATACTGAGAACCTGTGGAGATCCTTTTGGCTATGCCTAGTTAGGTTCACAGCAGCCGCTTCCATCTGAATGGGGACTCAGCAAGTTGTTCTTACACTGTCAGTGTCTATGGTAAATATAAGATGTCAAAAGAAAAAAAAGAAAA
>NW_010174577.1:0-10691 GCF_000695765.1 Mesitornis unicolor | reverse complement strand
TAAAACATAAAGCTTTTCATTTAAAATACATTTCAACTTGAATTAAAATGTACATGGTAGAGGCAGAAAAAATTGAAGGCAGGAGGATGAAAAGCAGACACCTTTGAGGTGTCCTGAATGATTTAGTCCTCAAAGAGCAAAGTAATTTATAATGCTTACACCTTTTTAAAAAAATTATTTTCACTGTAAATCTATTTATTGTCCAAATCCAGCAGGTTCTCAATGTCAGACTGACAGAATGATAGCTTTGCTCTGTCAAGAGGGACAAAACAGTTTGCTACATGCTTCCCTGACACTTCTCATTATCATCTGTGCAAAACAAGCATTGAAAGAGAAGAAGAAATAAGAAAACTTAACTCCCTCTTCCTGGAGTCATTCATCAAGAGCTTTAGTAGCAAATGTTCCCAAACTTGCAACACAACCTCTTGAAACAAGAGCTGACTTCTTGCTAAATTCCAATATTAGTCACAGTTCTGCGGTCACAGCTCTTTGTTTTTAAATAGAAACCTTTCTCATGGCTGTGACAAGTTACTTTGTGGAGGTAAGAAAGGAACGTAGGTGAGCTTAGGCTGCTGTTTGCCATCCTCCATTGCAGGTGACCAGAGGGCAGGGCTGTAGAGATAGGAACAAAACAAGCTCTCCATAGACTGACAGACACACAGCTTTCTGGAAGGTGAACAATGCAGGCAGTGTTACCCACAAATGGGACCTTTCAACACCCTTGGAAAGGAGAAAACTTAAAAAATTAAACACTCTACAGTGAGTTCCTAGTGGCTTATGCTCACCGTCAGCTATAGCCAAACAAGACTACTTGTATAAGCTTGTTAATGGGGAGAAATACGTCTGATTGGTATGGTATTTGAAGATGATTAATGAGAGGGCTTCTGACAGGATAAGCTTTCTTTCCTTTTATGTGTCCTTGGCTTCAGGCAGCACCTGCTCACTTACAGTGATGCACTATCAGGATACCTGTCACTGGAGCTGGCTGTGTGCGTCAGCAGGACTACAAGGGTTCCCGCATCAGGCAATGTAGAAGGATGCATTACTGTCTGTAACAATAGCAGAGAGTTGGGGGTGCCAGGGCTTAGGGCAAGGGTCCCACCAGATATGCACCCTGACTCTCTGTGACCATGTGGAAGAGTCATACAAGGGCTTATGAGAAATGTGTGATCTCAGCCCTGCTTCTGGTGGTCTGTATTCACATCTACCACCTTTTCTGATCACAGCAGCAAAGCTGCTGACTCCTATGGGCTGCAGATCAAACTGCTGTGTCAGTTGACCCATACTGGATCCTGCTGGGGAGAAGGCCTGTTCTGCTGACACTAGTCTACCTGTCACTCCTGGTGTCAAATATGTGCAAGCCATCAATGCTTTGATGCTGGTTTCTATCATGCCCCTGATAGTCCACACACGCATAAGTGAATTTCTCTCCCACTCCAAGAAGGAGGAGGAGACAGGACTCAGTCACATCCAGGGATAGCAGGGTCTGAAAAGGCTTCTCTGTCCCATGGCAAGCCAGGAAGAGGTGTCACCAGAAGAAAAGTAGCCATATAACAGGCTGTGGTCTAAATCCAAACTTCCAGAAAATTTTGATCAGAGCTCAACAAGTCTAATATGAGTTATTGAAAGCTATGTCCAGAGCCATGCAAAAATCCCTGTCAGCCGTGCAATAAACATCCCATTTGAGAAAATGTGGCCAGCAGATTAACCGGGAGAGTACCTGTCCTGCACTCCTTTACTCTGATCCCAGGGTGTGGTGCATTCTTCCTTAGCCTGCTTATCAACAGGAGAAACCAAAGGCCTCATGCCAACCCCACCTCCCCCTGGAGGGAACGACATCCTCTCAGGCCTTCTCAGCACTGAGAATCCTCTCACACTGCCCTTTCCAGGAGCTCTGGCTGCTGCTGAAAGAGTTACACTGGCAACGATGTGCACTACTAGCATGGCCTTTCCCACTAACATGAACACCACGAGTAGCTTGGACCACACCAGAACTGCCTTTCAAAGCTCTTCCATAACATATAAGAAAATAGGAGGAGAGCTAATTCAGTAAAAACTGAGTATGTCCAGGCTCAAAGGTCTTGTCTTCTTTACCCCTAGTACTTTCCAAAAGGGAATTGATTAGGTAGCACAATCCATGGTTATCTTATCATTCTTGAAGATAGCAATAGGGGTATCATCAACTCAGCATTACCAATTTTGGTCTATGGGAATTCGCTGCTCCATTGTGGAAACAAGTGGTTTATATCTCACTGTTATTCTCATTGTTCCCAGAATGTGTATATATTTTAACATATATCCATTACAAGTTGAGACAAACTTCAGTGAAGAATGATAGATATTGCTTCATTCAAAAGGACAGGACTTTTACTAAGAAAAACAGAGAGGCAAATAACCTCTTTAGACTTTTTAGAAGCCAAATCTGTTGATCTACAGTGGGACAATTAGCAGTGATGTGTATACTTAACCTCAAGGCTATAAAATTCACTAATCTGCATTCAAGTCACGAAGAACAAAACAAAGTTATTTGTAATTCAAAAACTGAAAAAAAGAAAGAGACAATCAGCTCATGGCAGAAGGATTTTCAAACACAATTTCTTGCTTTGCAAAAATAAAGATGACAAGGTAGCACATACCTGTAAAATGCGCAGGTATGATAGTCTGAAGACATCTTAGCCTGGGAACCAGGAGCTCTGAATCTATAGCACTCTATACTCCATCTGCTGGTATATCTGGACTTTGGGATATAGTCTGGAAGCTGATTAAAGACTGTGGAAAAGCCTATGAACTTTGTTGATCATGCAGTTTCATGGTGTGATGAGACAAATTCAAGAAAATTGAGAAAGATAGTTGTCTTCATGCTCCAGAGAATCTATCAAGGGTAGTCTTTCTCTTACAGAAGTTAGGTAGACCTGGAAAAAGCAAAAGATGAAGATGGTGGACATAACATGTTGTGAACTGGTTTTCCAAATCCACAAGTTAGCCAAAAGATTATTGCTCTAAGACTACTCACAAAGGAGCTCCACCATTTTTTTAATTTTAAGAATATCTTTGCCTTATGCAATTAACAGTTGAAACATATAGTATTACAGCTAATAAATATGCAATGTCTGTTAACTGTGCTAAAAGTGAAAGTGATATTTTAGGTAAAAGGACTATTCGAAGGGTCTGCTGTACTAATTTTTATTTTGTTTTAGACAGGAATCTATGATTTGGCAGGAATGGAATTATCAGTATGTTTGTCTTTGAATGATGATTTTAGAACAGAAAAAAATGTGAGGTTTTGTTTATAGGAGTGGGAGAATGAAAACCAAACAAAAAAACAGATGGAAGGGATGACAGGAATACTTTCTATCACACACTGCTACTTGCTTCCAAAGGAAGTAAGGATAGGTATTATGGGAATGAGGGATGTAACATAAACTGTCTTATCTTCAGTCGGGCTATGTCAGTGTGTGCCTCTCTGTTCATAGCAGACTGGCATCATGCTGTCCAGCACATGCTGGATGTGCCTGGCAGACTTTGCATCCTTCCAAATGGGAAAGGGGGTGGACTGGGCCCACCAATGCTGGTAATGAGTGTGCCTTTGAGAAAGACAGTTCTTCACACTGCTCTTCTCTGCTTGACTAGATTGGTGCTTTGCCTGGATTTGGATATTCAATAATAAAAGTGTAATTAGGTACACATTATAGAGAAGGCATGGAGCACAAGTGATGAAGTTTTCCTAGACCTGATGCTGCTCATCACATGGTCATTCTGGTCTTTTCTGTTGAGCTCCAGTGACTGTACTTTGAAAAGACAGCTGAAGAGAGGAGATGGTCAGAAGACAATGGTAGCTCTGAGACTGAGGATGGGAACTAAGAGCTGAAATATTAATATTTATTTTTAAAAAGCCAGGAGGCCTTTGTACTCTGCAATGTAACTTCTCTGCTTCGGCATCTCAGTTGTGCTGGTAGTTGCTGGAATATTAAAATATAGCACTCTGATCATTGAGGTGAAGCATTGCATTTTCCTCGTCCAAGAGGAGTTCAGTAATCGTAGGTGCAAATTATTATGTATAATGGATCAAGCTTAACATATGGCCATAAAACAACCTGCTTCAAAGAAGAAAATCTGTTACAGACAGTGGAAAGTTAGAAAGAATAATTTCCAGATGCAGTATTCTTACAATAGTCCTGGTTCCCCAATTTGAGTTCTGCAGCTTTTACATGACAACACAAACACATAGTTCACGCAAAGCTCTGGGAAAAAACAATCTGGCTGCCCTGTATAGTTCTTTAGAAGTTAAGTAGCTATGTACATTATCCCAATTATCGCTGAAACATTACAAAAAGATCTGTAAGCTGTCAATGTCTGATAACAGTATAAGTTTCATAGACTGTGAATGCATAACCTATGGCATTGTTACAATGGTAAAATGCAAAGTTCAGGGGAAGAGTTGAGGGAATGCCTGTTTGAAAGAGGTACTGGGTGTGAGAATCTTACAATTTTGCTAGCATAAAATGAAACAAGTAACATTCTTGTAAAGCAGCAGTAGGAGTTCTCGCTGCCTCTTCTTCATGGTAATTTCTGCCTCCTACTAAGCAGAATAAAGACCTCCATAAAATGCAGTACCTTCATTCTTATCACTGTGTAACTTTCAGTTCTAGGTTTTTTTAAGTTTCCAAAGCCAACTCCAAGCAAGTAAAACCCTTTTTTCTCCCAAGTAAACAATAAAACTAGGAAAAAACCCTAAGTTAGCTTTATCTACTAAGTAATGTAGACAAAACACTTCCACACCACCAAAGAGAAAAGCTGCAGCAAGATAGTGCAAAATGAAAGGATGAAAGAGTCTATTTTTAATGAAAAGTAGGATCTTAGAGCAACAGTAGGAACTTAGAACAAAATGACTTGAAGAAATCCTATGCACTCTCAAAACCACTTGTTAATAAAGAAGTGTTGTTACATTAGTGTAGACTCTGTGGTTCCTAATGTTGTTCAAAGTGTTTAACATTTAATATTGCAACTCTACTCATGAAAGAAACTTTACATTTTAGGCCTCTGTGATTAGGTGGTAGTATGTTTCCAACTCCATTTCATTGTAAAGGTTCATGTTGCATATCATAAAGGATATGGTAGTAGTTACCTTGAAAAGTGCTAATGACGCCAGCAAGAGGTCTTTGATGCAAAGGCAAACATAGTCTTCCTTAAATACCACCCACCTGCCTTCAAGGTATAATAGAAGGAGCAAAGTAGAAAAAAAAACTCCACCCTGGAGGCAGCTGGAGATCCAGCCAGGCAGCAGGCTGGAGCTAAATGCTGTGAAGGAAGCAGTCTCCCCATGTGCACATGAGGATGCAGGATGCTGACCCCATTGCTGTTGTCTAGGCTTCCTGCGGACTCCTGTTTTGGGTTGCTATGCCCAAGTACTGGGTGCAGATCCCCTAGGAAGAATTTCACAGACAGGCTGACTGATATAGGCAGGTTTCTTCAACAGTGCTTTCATTACCCGTAAAAGGCATGCTAACAGATGAAATAAGCCTAAGCAGAATATGCTAGCAAAACTGAAAAACAAGCTATATTTTTTACCTTGATCATCCTTGCGGTTCCTGATGCCACTCAGCATTTGTGAAGAAGATCCAGACACAGTTTCTGCTAGCACAGCATAGTCTCTCGTCTATTGACAAACAAAAAATGTGAGATGATTACAAGGAGATTAGATCAGAGTGTTAAAGGGTGTTGCAAGACTGCAAAGATTTTCTTTATACTCAGACAACAGGGTTTTTTTAGTTTTTCTATATGTTTAAAATTAAGTCATCAACTGTACTTTAGGTACCCACGTAACAAAAGCAAACCCACACTGTTAGTGAAGAGAGTTATGATCTTCCACAGTAAAAGAATAAAATCAAACATACCTCTTGTCAAATCTGATAAGAACTTTGCTGAAGTATAATTCCTCTGCAACAGCAATGATGTCCTGCTCCGAAAGGCTGAGATTTGTGTCAGAAAAAGCCCTGCCAGTCTACAAAGAAAGTATTTCTGTACCTAAGCATTTTCTTCTGTAACTAGAGCTGGGATGTTGCTGTGAGCTTCCTGAAAATGATTGAAAATGTGTGAAGTGGAACTAGACCAGCCTAGTTTCCAACAGTGGTCAGAAACGTCCTTCCATGTCAGCTGCACGCAGGCATCGCATTGCAAATGAGCTAAGGAGCAGTGGCTCCGTGGTGACAGCCTAGTTTTAGTGTGAAAAGATCTAGTCATCCTATGAACTATCATGAGGGACTGCAGCAGTCCCTTGTGTTCCTTTTGGGAATAAAGCTTGAAATTTGGTGATTTATGGACTCATGACATCAGTTCAATAGCAGGTATTTTACCGAGGCCTCCAAATCCATGAATCGGAAGTATATTTGATTCTTACCTTAGAAACAAAACAAATTGCAGGCTATCAAATAAGGGCAAAAGCTTCAATCAGATGGCAATGACCAACTGTGTCTGTTTTAGTTGATATCCATTGCATGAAGAGTCATAGCTGTCCTAACTCCTGTGCATTTCGACAGACAGAAGGGAATAGCAATCTCCGATTAAATCAAAATAGCCACTTATCACGGCATCCAATAATGACCAAATACAGATCTGGGGAAAGGAATTAATTACAAGAACAACTAGGCAGTGATATTTCCCCAGAATAACTATTCAGCCTCTAACGAATCGTTCAGGTAATTACTGAGTCAGAGGTGATACCTTTGTGTTTTACATACCTTGATGAATTTCTCATCCATATGTTTGTCCACTTGTTTCTTGAACTTCTTTAAATTTTTAGTATCCTTGTTGTCCCATAGCAACCTATTTCACAGAGTATTTCCAATTTGCATGGAAACCAACTTTTTCTTCTTTGTTTGGAACCTGCCTTATACAGTTTGATTTGATACACATAGGTCTTGTGTACAGACCACATTACTTCATACCTGCTAGAAAGTTACGAAAGAACACTGCTTTATGCTTAACAACAAATTCCTTTAACACTTTAAAGCTGACTTGAGAATACGTTCAGATTTTTTTTGAGCTGTTAATATAATAGTTTTCTGACCTATTATCACTGAATTATAATTGCGACATAACAGCCATGAAGGGTACCAAAGGAATGAAAGGACACAATAGGAATGCACACCATGTTTTAAATCATGAAGCTGCAAGAAAGAAAACCTTAAAAAATAAAGTGTTAACAGAACACCAATTCTATAGGAAAAAAATGTGTTACTCTCTTCTTAGCCTATTCCAGAAGATGGTATCCTGTGGAATTAGTGGGGAGCAAGATAACGACACATGGAAGGCAGAAACATTACTGTACGTAGCAGACTATCAGCCTGTGAAGTTCACCATCCCATGAAATCAAGAAGGTAGCTTCATTTTATGGGGTGGGTAACTTTATGACCAAAATAGCACATACTGCAATAGTAACCATGACAGCAAAATTCTGAGAAAACTGAAACTGCTTCCAAGGACCAGAAGGGAAAACTCTCTTGCCTATCACAGCCATCATTATCTTGTTCTGCTTTTCCCTGTATGTCTTTCTATCCTCATGAGAAAGTGGCAACCTCTGTGAAGTTTTTTTTGGGATCAGAATGTCCATGCTGAAACCATGAAAACAGTTGCAGCTCAGGAAAATGAGATTCTCGTAGAAATCACTGGAAGCAGAAGATAATAGATAAAGTGGAGCACAAATGATTCTTAAACACTCAGATATTCTCCGTACTTTGTAAGAATCAGTGAGGCAAAAGCACTCAAACTCAGCTGGACAGATATTAGAAGAAAACCTTATGGAAGCTAATACTAATTAGGAAATACATACTTTCTATACTGATCAGCTAGAGCAGACTGCTTTAAATATCACCTTGATGGCACAGTCTGAATACTGAGATCATGTTTTAAAAAGTGCCAAAAACCAAACTGTAAGCTCTTGGACCAAAAGATTTCTACCTTACAGGGTACTTACTGGCACACACACACCCTGACTCCTTAAAAACAGGTCTTGCCTAAGACCCCATGCAGCAGAAATCTCTCTTCCATACTGTCAACATGCAGCAAAGCTCTGAAATAGTTAAACAGACCAGATGATACATGGGTATTTGCCTCTGTTTTGAAGTTTAAAGGAAGGAAAAAAGCCTCCATCACTTGCAAATCTTATGCAAGTTCCTGCAGGCACAGCACAAGGGTGAAAAAGCCCTTCATATCTGTGTTTATTATGACAAATGCCATTTAATCTTCCTTCCTGCATTGCAACTGCCAGTTATTTTTAACAATATGACAACAAAGGGGGAAAATGGAAGGTGTGTCCCACCCTGCACCCCTATGCCATTATCCAAATTACTGTTCTGGGTTATCTGTCAGCTCTCCTCTGACAACATCAAACTAAAAAGGAATACGGCAGACTAGCCCTGTGTTCTTTACATCTGAATAAGTGAATACTATCCCAGCAATGTCAGCACAGGGATGAGAGAAGCCAACCCAATAGTTGGCCTGCTCATAGAGGAAAGACAAAGTAGGATGCAGGTTAACTTAAGCCTTAATTAAGTTATTCCATCTGTTGAATTTCCTCTCTGCAGAAGTACAAAACAGAAAAGAAAACTCAAGTGGAAAAGGGAGATTAAAAAATTCTCACTTTTCTCTAAGGTGTTCTGCATCAGCTATGAGTACAACAAACAGGCATCTGTAGCTAAAGGAATCAGATGGCATAGACAAACACTGTATAAACCTTTGAATAGTGGGAATGGCTATATACTGGGATGGTTTAAGTGGAAATTTGGACAGAAATAATTACTGTGTGTAAACCTTTGGTTTCCACGGTACATTGTGCTGTATTATTTCTATAGAATCTGGCTATGCATGGACCAAGTACTTTTCTCCATCCCATTGTAAAATACTGAAATAACTGTTGATTGAGTATAACTACAAGTCTGCACTTCTGCCTATTCCATAGATGTCTACTGTAATCAACCTTGAAAGACTCACTCTAAGATAAATGTTGGTGTCCCTGAGACAAGGAGTCCAAAAGCGTATACCTGCACTTCCTGATACTTGGATTGAAGATGCTTCAGCACAGATCTGGCATTCTAGATATTGATCACTGGTTGACCAGTCTTACAAAGCTACATTTTTAAATATTTAATGTATCTTTATTTATTGGATCTATTCAAGGCATTAATAAGATGCTGTACAATATCTTTTGGAAAATTTAGAACTCTGAGTATAGAGTAGGTCTGGGAAGGCCAACACTAATCCTCACTGCATGAAGAACCTTCTCAGCTTCCATATAATTTGGCTTATAAAGCCTGTATTTTGCATTGTTACTCTCAAATCTAGAAGCTCTTATTGAAATTTTACCTCCCAGCATTTCAGTGCTTATTCTCAATCTATCCTTGTGACAAATAATAGAAGAAATCACACAGTGATAACTTCAGTGAGGTTATCCTCTTCAACACATAACAAACCTTAGCAAAATCTTTTAAATGCTGAATTTCATATTTTGGTTCACCTGTGAAAATTAAACACTCCTCTAGGAATTTTAGCCCATGATAGCCTCATCAGCAACACGCACAATCTATGTGCTGAGTTTGAAGGAATCTGATCTGTCTCTCCCAGTCACAACTCCACGGGCAGTGTCATCCACTCAGGGTTCATCACTGCAAAGACTGTGGGAATGCCTCATTCCCAGTGCCCAGCACAGCCTTTCCCCTCCCCTTATACCAGCATTTAGAAGAAGTGTCATACGGATTTCCTAATGGAAAGTGAACAGTAAAGAAAATACAATGGATCATCATATGCATACGTTTATTTTCATAAAACTGAACTATGCAATCTATTCTCTTTGACAGAGCCGTGATGCATCAATGTGGTCCCAAGAGAGACTAGGATCTGATTAGCCATGAAACAGCTACTCCCTGTCTGACACAAAACAATATCCTTCCATCCCTCAAGGAACCTTAGAGTCAGACATAACGAGATCATGTCATGCCTCCTTTCAGAAAGGAAACTAGTCCTCTTGCTGTTGAACGTCTATTGAAAAATACTCAGAAATATGATACCTTGATTGGCTGATATTTCTCTGTATACATATAATTGATCTTTCATTAAAGTCACTAGACAAATTAGATAATTGATTTTTTATAGCAATTTGGAGAATTATCATATTTGTTTAGATTTTTAGCTTCAGTGGCTATCTAGATCTCCTTTCTTTGTTTTAGGGCTGTGGTATTTACAAATTAAAACTTCCTCTGCCTGTAACAATGTCCAGTCTGCGTGAAAAAAAAGAAAGTAAAAGGGATTTTTTTTCAAATTCTTAAATTAATTTATATTTAAAAGTTTTCTAGTGGTTCAGTGGGAGCATATTCAGGCATTCATACCAGGCTGATCTGTCACCAATTTTGTGAAAGAACACTGAGCTGGTGTCCTGGTTTAACCTAAATTTTCTATTTAGTGATTTTACTTTTCAGCTCAGTCTGTTTTAAGTGGCTGAATTTGCTGAAAACTAGCAGCATGTTTTTCCAGTATGAGCTGCTAGAAGATACGCTCAAGGCCAAGTGTCTCACCATGGGTGCCGTGCCTGTGCCTACGGAGGGGGATGTGGCCTCAAAACTGACCAGCTAGGTATTCCACCCCACATACGTCATAGTCGGTATAAAGTAAGGGATCACGAGGGTCTCAACCCTTCTTCC
>NW_010174576.1:0-421 GCF_000695765.1 Mesitornis unicolor | reverse complement strand
TTTTTCCCCAATTTTGGTTCATTTTTCCCCAGTTTTGGTTCATTTTTCCCCAATTTTTGTTCCTTTTTCCCCAATTTTGGTTCATTTTTCCCCAATTTTGGTTCATTTTTCTCCAATTTTGATTCATTTTTGTTCATTTCTCCCCATTTTCCCCCAATTTTGTTCATTTTTCCCCATTTTTGTTCATTTTTGATCCATTTCCCTCATTTTTTCCCCATTTTCCCGCCATTTTTGTACATTTCCCCCACTTTTGTTCATTTTTTCCCCATTTTTGTTCATTTTTGATCCATTTCCCTCATTTTTTATCCCTTTCCCCTCATTTTTGTTCATTTCCCTCTATTTTTCCTCATTTTTGATCCATTTTTCCCCATTTTTCCCCCATTCTTGTTCATTTTTGTTCATTTTCCCCCATTTTCCCCCG
>NW_010174575.1:0-673 GCF_000695765.1 Mesitornis unicolor | reverse complement strand
AGGACGTGCCCGTCCACGTTCACCGTCGTGGACACCACCACCTGAGCACGGCCCGGGGGGATTGGGTCACCTGGAGGGGTCCTGGGGGGTGTCCCCCACCCCGTGCCCCTGCACCCCTGAGCGTTTCAGAGCGGTCACTGGTGGCCACAGGCGTGTGTGGATCTGTGTGTGTGTGTGTGCAGCCAGGGGGGACCCCAAAATCCACCCCGCTTCCCCCTCCCGGCACTGCCCATCCCTGTGTCCCCAAAACCCTCGTGCCCATCCCCGGACACTTCCTGTCCCCGTGTCCCAGGTCGGGAGGACCCCAGGGGACCCCAAAAACTCCTGTGTTCATCCCCAGCACTGCCCGTTCCCATGACCCTGCCTGGAGGGGGGACCCCCAAACTGAGCTGGACCTCCTGGTCCAACCCCCTGGCACTGCCCATCCCCATGGCCCCGGCTGGGGGGAGCCCCAAAACCCCCATTCCCGTCCCCGGACACCTCCTGTCCCCATGGCCCTGGTTGAGGAGACCCCAGGGGACCCCCAAAACCCCAGTACCTGCCCCTGGACACTGCCCGTCCCAATGTCCTAAGCCGGGGGGGACCTCAAGGGATCTCCAAACCCCCCCATGCCACCTGGACCACCCCCCTCAGCACTGCCCATCCCCATGTCCCCAGCCGGGGGGACCCCAGG
>NW_010174574.1:0-6605 GCF_000695765.1 Mesitornis unicolor | reverse complement strand
AGAAGTCCAAAGTGGCAGTTCTGTTAGCCCTGGACTTCCTTCCCTGCAGCAGCGCAGGGAAACAGGGGATGGAAATTGCAGTCAGTTCATCACCGTTGTTGCTGCCACTCCTTCCTCCGCAGAGAAAGGACTCTTCACACTCTTCTCCTGCTCCAGTGTGGGGTTCCTCCCACAGGAGATAGCTCTGCACGAACTTCTCTGACATAAGTCCTCTCCATGGGCTGCAGTTCTTCACGAACTGCTCCAGCATGTGTTCCTTCCATGAGGTGCAGTCTTTCAGGAGCAGTCTGCTCCAACGTGGGCTTACCATGGTGTCACAGCCTTCTTTGGGTGCTGCCACCTGCTCCATCATGGGGTCCTCCATGGGCCGTAGGTGGATATTTGCTCCACTGTACTACAGACTGCAGGTGAATCTCTGCTCCAGTGTACCTCCTCCTCCTCCTTTCTTCATTGACCTTGGTGTCTCTGTAGTTGTATCTCTCACATCCCACTCTTCTCTCTGCTGCAGGTTCCACAGCAGTTTTGGGTTTGTTTTTTTTTTTGCCTCTTATGTTATCACAGAGGTGCTACCACTGTCACTGATTGTCTTGTCCTTGGCCAAAGGCAGGTTGAACTTGGAGCTGGGGAAGCTTCTAGCAGCTTCTCACAAGAATCACCCTGTAATCCCTCCCTGGCTACCAAAACCCCACCACACAAACCCAATACCTCAGGTTTAATGAGTCATTTCTTGTGTAAAACCTTGAATTTATTCAAACAGTTCAAGGTTTTAGAAAAAGACTCATTATCATAGATCCAACTACATTTGCTGCTGATGTTCTAGGCCTATCAATTTATTCTATTTAGAAGAACAATAGTATGTTGCTCTTTTGTAAAACAAGCTCATTAGAAGTGTTAGCAACTCCATTTTTCACACATAAATTAGTGAGAATTTTAAATCTGGCTTAAATATGGTGTACACACATGTTTCTGGGTGTAACCTAGGCTGTGATTATTTCCAGAGCTGGCAAATGCTAGAAGAAACATACTGTGAACATTCATTTGCAATTTTAAATGAATTTCATTGACTTTTTAGACATAACTATTTTATTTATTTTCTATCAATATCTACATTTACAAACAAGTTTCCTTATAAGAGTACAGAGTTTTACATGGGAAATACAGACTGTTAGCTACAAAAAGACTTTAAATTAGTAATCAAGAAGATATATGGACAAAAATGCATGTTCTAAGAGTCACAGCCTTCCAATCAGCAAACAAAAAAATCACCATGTGATTATTTCTTCAACCAAAATAGCTTGGATTATGAATTTCAGTTCTTCACAGTGAACTATGAATGAGCTGCAGACCAAGAATTATAGAAATTAGTTGGCAAATCTTTTCAAATAACAAATAAATTAGAGTGAATCATGATGCATTTGTGAAAATGTCACAATTACTATGCTAATAAGTTTAAATTTACATAGTGCCTTTCATCCGAATGGATCCTAATGATGTATAATCTGAACATCCGGAGAAGGCATGATGCGACAAAGGCTGAGAAAAAATGTCTAATATTACTTTGTTAATGTACAGAAAATGATACTTTATTTTTCAAGCTGTATTAATGTATTTAATTGCTATCAATAAAACAATCAAGTGCTTTTTGTTTCTTTTCCTGTACTTCTTGTTTCTTATTGTAGGGTATTTTTAAATATTTAATTTTCTTTTACTGCCCTGTTTTTAATATTTCTTTTTCTTTCATTCTCCCTGTATTTTCTTTAAAAAAAATTTCTGCTACTGTGTATTTAAAATATATTTTCTTGTGCTTACATTTTTTTGTATTTTCATTATGCTGCTTCTTCCATCTGTCATAGCAAATTCTTCTATAAGCTGCCTTTTTCTCACTATAGCCTTTTTGTACTCCAAGCTAGGAAACAGGAATACTCCTTTTCTTCCTCTTCCTCTTCCTCCTCTCATCCTGCATTCTTACTATTGCTAAGCCATTTCACTGATTTTTCTTTCTGCCTTTTCCCATCATTCCCACTATTATATACACCATTAGAATATTGTCTTCTCCTGGCTTAAAAACCCCTTCTCCTTGCATCCACAGTTATCCAAATGTCTCCTATTATGCTTGCCCACAATGCATCACAAAAATGTATGTAAGCTATATGCAAGTGCTATATATACTTAAATAGCATATGTTTTACATATTGAACTTATGTGAGATCATATATTGACTCATGAGTGGTTCCCTTTAATTACAGTCCACACACATACCATATGCCATATATAAAAAACATATGTCAGACTATCTGTGTGTAAGAAGCACTAGTGGCTTTTCCACATGGGCAGGTCCTGGAGCTATCCTGATACTGAGTATTACTCAGTGTTACTTTTGTTTTTCCTCCTTAGTCTTCAAATCCCCAGGATTTTCCCATTGACATGTATCCACTTCTCAGGTTTGTCAATGTGTTACCTTCCTTGCCCCATTCTGATATGAATCCTAGGATTTTTTACCAGAAATGTGTTTTTTTTAAAAAAAAAAAAGATTTATAGAATATCCTTTTCAGAGTTTGTTGATGGATCTTTCTCTACATCACCCTTTCTCTTTTTCATATTTCAGGGAGCTGCACTAGCTCTGTACCTCCCTTCTCAGAAAAATGATGTTTTCCAGATCTCATTTCTCAGTTATGATGGCAAAGGAACTCAGTGCCTCCTTCCATCCACAACCTTTCAAAATATCTTCTTCTAATAACTAGGCGACTGAGATCATATGTAGAGACAGCCTGATTCCTGATGAAGACTATTTTGTGTTAGGATCTGATAATAGCTACTCATGTTCCTTCTGACTGCAGTAAAGTAATATACTGATTTCCATTTTCATTTAGACAGGATTTTATTTCTATGGGTTTTTTGAAGGAAAGTCTTTATTCCACTAAACTGTAAGCCCAACAGGACATGATAAAATAGAGGTTAAAGGGCTACATAATGACTACACACTGAATGACACATCAGAGCTATGACATAATACGGTATGTCCATAGATACATCATGCATGAGGCCAATAAATTAATTGCTGTAATGTTTAGTTATAAAAAGGAAAAAGCTTTCAGATGATGAATCTTACTGGAAGTAATTTAAAAGGAAGAGTAATAAGGAGAAAATATTTGCAGATGATGGGAAAATTTTGAACAGGTAACACTGATGGTTTGTAAAAGACATTGTCTCTTAAAAGACTTTAGGTTGGAGCTAAAGAAAGCTATATAGCAGAGGGTGGCAGGCTACCAAAAGTAAAAGAATGACCTTGAGAGGGTCAATCTGTGTTCAAATGAAAAAAAAAAACCACCAACCAACCAACCAAAACAGAAAAAGAAAAAAAAAACCCCAAACTCTTGTATGTAGAAGATAAAAACACTGAGGCAGCTCAAAATATATAGCAGTTTTAGAAAATACTTGGAAAATGCACACAAACTGACAATAAGTCCTGTTTCAAACCTTCAGTTGGAGGAAACCTGCCAGAGAATCTGTAGGGCCTCATCTATTGGAATAAAGAAACACTCAGAGAAGATAAGACTGTATCAGAAAAACTATTTTTTTTTTGCCTCTCTCTTCACTGTAGCTGAACTTCCATTCTATAATCTTCATGGGAGAAGCACTGGGTGATCTGTCTCAAAATGAAGGGTCAGCAGAAGGCATTACATAACAAACTGAACAAAATAAACTATCAGGTGTCATCAGGATAGTGATATTCACCCAGGTGTTCTAAGACAACTTAAGAATTAAATGAATGAAAAATTAATGTGTTAAATGTGTTGACAAAAATTGTCTTGAGCCTGATATTCATCCTAGGCAGACTGATAAAGCTGAGCAGAATTGCTAGAAAATGGATAAATATAGTTTTATCAAAGGACAATTGACATTGTTAGTGTGAATGGAGACTGTTCCTTACAAAACCAGTAGGGTTCTTTGAAGGAATTAACAATCCTGAGAACAAAAGCTTGTTCAAGCTAATATCCCAAGAATCACCAAGCATGAGGAGAAGGAATATCCATTGGATATAATTTAGCTGGGCTTCCAAAAGATGAAGCCTTCTCACCAAAGATGAGAAGAATCAAGCTGACACAGTATAAGAGGATGGGTTCTTAAAAAGATCAGTATCTGGTTAAAGGCTGGAAACAAAAAAATACACAACAAAATAATAATCAGTTTTCTCATTGCAGGTCACTGCTGTGTGCCACAGCAATCTGTGTGTGCAGTTATGTACAGATAAAGATTAATGAAAGATCTAGAAAGACTGATCATACACTGTGATGACGGATAATTTTGCAATAATTCTGCAAAGATGTGGCAGACGTTCTTCAGAAAGATGAAGGAAAAAAGAAATGTACAAATCAACAAATACAAAGGAAAAATGAAAAAATCAATGAATAAAATTAAATCTAAATAAATATTGAATTATGCAAATAGGGGGAAAAGAGATAACAGGAGTAGGTTTGTAAGGGTATCAGAGAGGAACAGGAGGTTCAAGAAAGCAGACGTATCACTTGTCCACTCACAAGCACAAGATACTGAGCTGGATGGACCTTTCACCTAGCAGACTGCTCTTCTATTCTCATGAATTGTAGAAGAGGTTATCCTCTTTCCTGTGGCTAAGAGATGAAAAAAAAAGTCTCTGATGAGAGTGGTCTTGTAAGTCAGAGTTACTTTGCATGCGTTTCATGAATTTTGTTTGACTGTTCCATTGTGCTGAAAAGGCAGAACAGGACACAGATGAAAAAGTTTGGAAAAGACAGCGCACCACAACTTTCCTTTGTCATCTCTTCAGTGTTGAAGTTGCAGGCTTATTCAAATGCTTGGTTCAAAATTATTAGTCATGTTTTTTTAAGTGCTTGGCAGGACCACGTAATCACTTCTGCTAGTCATTCATTAACGTGTATGTAAGTGTGCTCAGCTGGTTCCATAGTTGTATTAAAACAAGCACTCTAATATTCATAGAAACTTGCTTCACTTCCCCTATGTCTGCAGATGCAGTCCAAGCCTATCTGCCATGTGTGAAAGGTGGAAAAAAATATTAAAGTTTTGTCTTAATTAATAAAGGTTTCTCCATTATTTGTTGAAGTGCTTTTCAAATACTCTTTTTGAGTCAGATTATTCCTTGACAACTTTGTAACAGTTTGGAATGAAAGTTTCTTGATGCTGAGGTTGTCTGGGGAATTTACTGATTTAGGTGTCAAGTGAAGGATGTAATTACTCTCTTGCATAATGTAAAGAATAGTGAGTCATGTGGCTGAGATTTTATGTGCAACTCAATACAAGAAGAATGCTTGCCATACTAAATAATGCCTCCTGTGGTACTCGTCCCCTCAGAAATAAAATGGTCACTGATTTTTTTTATTTATTTGTTGTTCATTTTGATTTTGGATTTAAGCCAGACAGCTGTTAAAAACCTTCTGGGAATATGGAATGCTTTTCCCTAGCAAATAATATTGTTTTATATTAGAGGATAAGTGGACCCAAAAGGTGTTTTATATTAGATTGAGAGCCCAATAAGTCAAAAGTAAATATTTAATACATGACACAGAATGTCACACTCCAGGATTATGAAGTAACACAAACACTGTGCTAAAATACAGGCGGAGTAGGTTATTATTCTATTAAAAAATACAAAACAATATGCTGTATTATTTCTTTAAGAAGTGATTTAGTGTGTTCCCATGGGTTAGCATACATTTCAAGATCATAGTGATGATAACGTGCATGTTTTATGTCAGGAATGGTAATTGACCCTAATGAATTATGATCGGAAGGGGAATGTATTGTATTCCCATGAATGTGTGTGTCATTCGCCATACTTTTTCAATAAAAACAGTTCTTAAGCAGCAAACCTTTCTGAAGAAGTGCTGCTAGTTACTGACATTTATATCAGGATGGGACTCTCAGGGATCCCAGCAGTTGACACAAAGTAGAGCTAGCGGCCTTTATAGTGAATAACGTCTTTGTTATTGTAGGGACAAACAAGTGGTACATAAGTATGATAACAGTTCTTTATTATTCAACCATTTCTATGTGACTGGTAAAACTTACTGACCCTATCCTATACAAAGGTGCCATGAATTAAATTCATTTTTGTGGAGCTGCGTGGTGGCATATTTTATTACAAAGCAAGGGCAAGTTTTAGTGCTCATGTGGGCTGCCTGTGTCTTTCTGCTGCCGCAATCATAGTGAAGGCTATAAAATAGAAGATAAGGTCTACTGGTAATCTACTTTAGTTTTAGGCCATAAGGATCTATGCTATGAGCAGACTTACTTGCTCTGTAGTCAATATTGCTCTTACCTACTCATTTCCGTGTTGCTCAACAGACTTTTCAGCACAAGTCCACTCTAATATACCTATTGTAATAAAGCTGTTCCACTGTAAAAGCACTCCTTGCTTATCCATTGAAAAGTTGTTGGGTTTTTTTTGCTACTTGGGCAATGTTGTGAGGTCTTAATCCCATTTTATTTTAACCAGAATCACTCACTAGGCTTCACTGTATAACCAGTAAAGGATAACTTCCACGTATAACCATGTTTCTTTAGGAAAGCCTTTGATACCCTCTCCCACAGCATCCTCCTGGAGAAGC
>NW_010174573.1:0-47633 GCF_000695765.1 Mesitornis unicolor | reverse complement strand
TGGAATTTTCCTTTCTCCAAGCAAAGCGTCCCGGCGGCCGCTTCGTGCTCAGCCTTTCCCCATTCCAGCCAGCAGGGCGCGGAGCGAAATCCCTGCAGGTGGGGAGAGCCAAGCGAGGAGCCTGGGGCCGGGCCAGGCCGCCCGGGGGCAGGAGCGTGACCCCGCGGTGGGCTGCAGCGCCCTCAGGTCAACTGTCCTGATCAGTGGTCAAAGCCCGATCGCTCTGCGGCCGTTGTCGAGCACGCCGAGGACTCGTCCCGGGTGCGTGCGTTAAATCCATGCTCCTACCCCGTGTTAGCACTGAGCGCCTTTCCAGCTGTGCCGGCTCATCAAGAGATGATACTGCACAGTCAACACAAACCTATGCAGGTAATATTTTGACCAGTGAACAGACGTTGAACGTTTTGAAGACGTTTTGAACAGACGTTGAAAAATAGCCAACGACAAAGCAGCTATACTTTTTTTTTCTCCATAGGGAAAAAGCACAACATTGCATTTCAGTATACATGTCCTTTTTCTGACGAGTTCCAAGATTAAATATATTCATAATATGGACATAATCTAGTATATAGTATAATATAGATACAGTACTTTAATAATATTTTGCTTATCCCAGTATGTCCTTCTTATTTGTACTGTGCTTCTTCAATAAAGATTTTCTTTTGCTTTTATTTTCCGTTTCTTCAATAGAGAGTAAATAACCCTGAAGCTGCCTGTTTTGACAGACTCTAGAGGTTGTTCACACCCTGAATAACCACATGCCATTATGAGGCACACCTCATTAATCTCTGTAAGTTTCTTAAACGACAAAAAATTAATCACTGGTGAGTCAGATGGATTTTCCATGGCCCAGTTCTCAAAGAGACAGTGCTCAATGAATTGATCAATAAGAAGAATCACAAGAACAATCCCAGTGTAAACCTTAATGTAAGTCTCTAACCCTTTTTCTCTTTTGGCGGTCTACTTTTTTTCTCAGGCTCCTCAAATTGTTTGGCCACATCCTAGGTTAGGATGAAGGTTGATAAATAACTCCTTTGTATGTTGACTGTTCTTGCAGTAAGGACAGGGTAATTTACTGCATTAAGAGCGTAGCCTCAGTTGAAGTACAAGAGAACATTGTGTTTCCAGCTGAAAACTTTCTGGGCAAAACCATTAAGCCACTGCTTCTTCTGAATGGTAATGAAACTCCCACTTTGCAAAGGTGTGAGATAATTCAACACTATAGTGCTGTTTCAACTGAACTGAAGACCATCGTAGCTGATTGCATATTAGTTAGAATAATTAAGTTAATAATTAAGTTAATTAATAAGTTGGTGTTATGTTGTCATCCCTACTAATAAACTTTGTTGGACCACCAACTGATAAGGTACTATTGTACCATTCTCTTTAAACTCTCATTTGAAAACCACCATATACTATAGTCTGGTTCTTTTGGCAAGTGCTAATGCCATGAAGATTGCAATCAATTGAATAGCTCACATGGGCTAATAATAGAAACTCAGCAATGCCAGGGAGAAAAGTGACATCAGGTAAATAACCTAAAAAAAATGTTAGTGGTGACAATTTCCAATAGAAACCGGGGAATTATCTAAAAAAGCAGTTCACTAAATAATGCCAATCTCACTTAAGAGGGGAGAGGTTATGCTTATCTTCTTACACTACCACTTTTCTTACTCAAATCTCAGTTGTTAACTAAGAACATCTGAAATGCTGACCACCGTAGGCTCTAAACATGAGTGCCTGCAGGCCATGTTCTACAGTGACAGATTTATGATGACTTGACTTAAAATAATGGGTTTGATGAGATACTAGAGATAACATTTGTTCTAGGGATCTCCGTTTTTTACAACAAATTCTAGACTCCTATGGCACTTTGTTTTTTTAACAATAGACAATAACTTCTGTGTTCAAGTTTGTAAGATGTTGACAGAATCAAACTCTTTTTAATTTTTCTATTTTTAAAAAGTTCACCACTTTGTCCTGAACAGAAGGCTGTAAAAGGGAATAACAAGTAAACGGGCTATTAATACACTATTCATATTTCTCCAACTGAATAGTCAAAAGAAAGAATGTTTAAAGAAAAGTTCCCTAGCTTTTTCAAGCTCACCTGTGAAGATATCATTGTAGCAGTTAACGAAGGGGTTATTAATCGCACAGTTACAATAATGTCATCCTTTGTCTGTAGTTTGAGGTAAAACAATCGTTTAGCTGGAGGCATTAATCCATGGGACAAGCTGCCATCCACTGCACTCAGTGAATGTTCACTCAGTGCCATTGTCCATTCAGTATAAATGTTTGCAGATTAATAGCCGGTTCTGATTACTGTTAGCATAACCTTCAAGTTATGCTTGTAGTGAGAACTGTGAATTCCAACTGCTATTTGAAGGAGAGCCCCTATCCTAGGTAGAGATGTGAAGTTCCAGGCAGTTTACTAAGTATGGGTTTTTCATACTAGCTAAATTACTAAAAACAAAATCCTGCCTGTTCTGAAAAAGCAGTAATGGTATTTTTCCATGCCATTTTCTGTAACAGCCAGGAGCTGTCCTAGATGGCTTTGGGAAAATCTCCATGCCACCACCCACACAGTAGGATAGTGCTGGTGGTTGCCCTCCTCTGTTCAAGAGAGTGCCAGAAATGTGGGATACTAATATTTTGGGATGAAAGTTGCTGTAGAAGTGTAATAGACTGTATGATTTTCAAACGTTATTGCCTGTGGTGAAAGCTATTAGAAGTGTTAAACAGACCACAGGAGTCTTACAATATTTTTCACTGTTGTAAAGATCTGTTTATAAGGTCTTTCATTTTAAATTTATTCATAAATGACAGTGGTATTGACATTTCATAATTTAAGGATGTAACGTGAATGCTCTCTTAAGGTAGTTTTGAACATAGAAAATCATACAGTATCAGACAGTAGTTGTTTTGAATAATACTGTACAAAGTAGGTGTGAAATAGAATATGGAATTGAAGGGTGTTTCCCTTGTTAAATTAATTTTGTGATGCATAATTAAAATATATTAGAAAGCTGAGGTGTTTTATTCTGCCAGTATAGCAGACTTGATAAAGATCAGTTTTCCACCCTTATAGTATAAAGATAAAGCAAGGAATTATTAAATGATTCTTGCTTTTGCTTAAATGAAAACTAAATCTGTATGTAATTTTTTTCTACAGAGCAGACAATCATCTTACATTGCATCCTGTGGAACAGTTGCCCTTTCTGTATTTGCATTCCAGCATGTGGGTGAGGTTTAGGAAAGCATGCACACACATGCACACAGCCACTGAAAGTATTGCTGTAGGCACTGGGACAGGTTTTTGTGTCCTCCTAAACTGTGCACTTAATTAAACACTATGCACCTCTCATCTATAAATACACAAGAGGAATAGTAAGACTTTTGTTAACATCTTTTTTTCTAAGAAGCTCACGGAGCATTTCTAAACAGTAAAATGTTGCCAGCATAAAGAAGTTAAAATTGTTATTTCTTTTTCACATGTTAAATAACCTTAATGCCTGGAGACTACACAATTTGCTAAAATCACAGCTAGTTAACAGCAGAACTGGGATAGCACTACTTTATATCACAACTAGTTGCATTCTCCACTCTCATTGGAAGATGATCTTAAAGAAAATTGGTTTTAAAATGAGTAGGCTCAAAATTTGCATGCCTCACCACTTGGACTAGATGATTGTTGAAGTGCAGGGGAATATATAAAAGAATGATTTCTCTCCTTTTACACAAATAAAAAGTAGAAAATAGTTCAAGTTAGTGCTGTCCTATCTATGTGACCCAAAGTAATAGTAAAATAACCCTACAGCTGGGTTTGTACTGGTGTACTGCTTTGCAATGGAGTCCAATTACAGTAACGAGCATCACAGACTCTGCTAACCTAAACAGGATTACATGGATAGTACCATTTAGTCTTTGTGTTTTATGTTATACTTTAATAATTTATATGTATGTTGTATCTATGCTGGCCATCTACACAAAGACAGGTTTCACTCTGAGGAGGAGACAGATCATGTTATTCTAAATTGTAAGCAGTACAGTTGTCTGTTTAATGCTTTGGCTTGATAGATGAAATGCAAATAACACTACCAAAAGGTGCCCTTTTGGGAAATCAGTGAGGTACTCCTATGGAATAACTTTGCACTTAATATTAGAAAGCTTCAGATGATGCAAGGTGGTGGGTGATTTAAGATATAAAACCACGTATGCCCTGAAGTCCTCTGTTGCAAAGGTAATTGTTTTTTAATACAGCTTTGTCTAATGCTTTCAAATCATGTTAACCACAGTAGTTGCAATGAAGGATAGATAAGAGTTAATTTAAATGTTAAACTTACCTAGCATTTAGAAAAAACTACAAGTTCACTAAATAGCTATCATGGACTAAATTTACAAATTATGACTGTTTATATATAACTAGGAAAGTATGCTCTGCACAAATCTGAATTTTGTAAAGTTTAAACACTAAAAATATTTATGAATAATAACACCTTTGGAAAAATACATTTATATTTGTTCAAGTGGTTAGTAATGCATTAGCTTATGTCTTATTATATCATAAAATAACAGTGCAAGCAATATAATCTCATTTTTATATTAGAAAATATACAGTTAGATCCCAAAGAGATTTGGGAATTTCTTCAGCAAAGATACAGAAAATGTAGCAACAGCGAAGTTATCAGTAGAGAAGTTATCTTAGGTCCTGAAAGCTATATTGCTATGGTTGTACTGTATCATGAAATCAAGATATATTAGCCCAGAAGAAGCTTTATGCTGCACAGATTTGTATCTCTTGGCTCACTCAGAACTAGCCTAACTCTACAGGGCTCGTGATTTCTGGACATCCTCTGAGACACTACATATATTTAGGTGGAATCTAGTGCCATTCGTTAAGATGCTTTTGAAGGATGGAGAGGGAGTTAAATACTTAACTTGGATGTTATGAAATGTATTATGATTAGACAACTGAATAAATGGGGAGGAGAGAGGGAAGAGATGCTCCTCCTCTGGAGCAGTAACAAGAGGCGCTGCTCTGTGTATAGCATGCTTATTCAGGTATGCTTTAGGGACCCTGCTCCTGAAATAGACCCCCCAGCAGAGCTCCAAAGGGAAGTATTTATCTTCTCTATTTTAAACACACAATGCTACTGACATGTTAATCACAGACAGATCCAAGATAATTCTGTTCACCTATGTGCATACTGTGAATTCTAGGGACCTGGAAAAAATAACAGCTCATCCCACCTTCAAATGGTGGCAGTTTCAAGAATACCACAGTATCCCAAGTTCCATTTTAGCCACACTATAGGCACATACACTGCTTCATAGATCCAGAAATTATTAGTGCTCCAAGCTTTTAGAAAGCTGGATTTCTTTTCCAGTAAACGTTTGAATAAAAGTCATGAACAGATACGTACATAAAGGTTTTAGTCAGAGTACCTGGCTGACTCTACCAACTGTGATAATTACCACAACCTTTTCAAACACATTTTCCAAGTACATTACTTATTGCAATTATTCTAAGAAGCAAGAATGAACATGGATGGGAGTTCAAGGCTCTGTTTTACAGCTGAATGTGGCTTTATGTCTAGGATTTGCCTCATCAGGGGGAGATGAAACATCGCTTGCAGAAATTCTTTGAGGTCTTCAGCCAAAAATTATTACTCATCTGAGTTTGAGAGTTTGCATAAATATTTTCAAGTCATTTCAAAGCCCAGCTTTCACTGTTTCTTTTCTGCAGTTTGCCAGTGTCTTCTTACAGAATTCCCTCGTTAGTGAGCATCTGTGTGTAGCCAACACAGCTTGTGCAGACATGTCAAAGGCAGATTGAAACTAGCAATTATGTGAAGCTCAGCATGGGCTAACAACTCATTTTCAGAGCCAGGTTTCCTGTAGAATGTAGAACCTTAATTCTTTATTTCTTTGGCTGTGCTTAGTGGCAGTACACAGGATAGCTCAAAGGTAGCACAAGTATATTTGCTGGTTTGTATGCACTCTATATATATCACTGTAAACAAAAAATGATAATTAAGGAGCAAAGTAGTCTCACACATAGCAATAAAACCATGGCAACATGGGCTGAGGAAGCTGTCTAGCCTTTGTGTGTGTTGTATAAAAATATAACTTGTATGCATACCTATTTACTATTGATTCACCAAACCACAGTGTATATATTCAGCATCTTGAAACACTTCTGATTTAAGCAGTTAAGTTTTAGCTAAGTTTAATTTTATTTAAGAAATGTATGGAGCATTTTCTAGCACTAATTTTCCCATTTTTTTTGTTTGAGGGATTGTCCATACACCATGGAAGCACTCTCCCTGGCATCAGAGATGCTGTTATTTCATTTTTAATTCCCTTCAAACTGCTATGCTAAAGTCACCGCTTACTGTTCACTGAGTATGGCACAGAAAGTTTCATTTGTATCCTGACACAGTCAGAAAGGAAAAAAAAGGGTTAACTATCTAGTTTCGCTATGTTCTGTTTACTACAGCATAAAAACAAATATAATGATGCTTAAAATTTTCACATGCTGACTACAACATATACATGCAGCAGTTTATATTGCTTTTTACTATACATTAACATCTATTAATTCACTCTAGTTAAGTATTGTGTACTAATCCGAGACAAAGGTTACATGAAATTTTCCAGGTATTTTCATTAAAAATAAAATAAAAAAATAAGCAAGCTAGGCTAGGACTTTAAATGCTCCGTATGGAATAATGCCCTTAGCTCAACCAATTTGACTTGGGCACTGTGTAAATTCTGTAATTGCAAATTGTGTAATGTTTTATGCATAGCAGCACAATTACACAGTTAAAAGATTAGAAGACTCAACTTTTAAGTAGCTCATTAAAGGTATTTTTAACCTTCTAGTTTGAAAAGAAAAACTCAGCTGAATAGAGCAAAAAGATTCTGAATGCATCAGTCAGTCCCACTCCGTGAACTGTGTAGCTCCAGTGTCACACATCTGTGCCAGGTGTGAAATTGCCATCGTTATTCCCTACCAGAGCTCTAGGCCACTCAGCTGCTATAATAGCACTACAGCTATTTCTGACTTTGTGGAATGGGGCCAATGTTCTTCTCAGAAATAAAGGTTAGTAAATGAAAAGAGCACCAGTTTTATCTCCCCTATCTCTTCATGGAGAAGGCTGGGCAAGTTGATGCAAAAGAAATCCATCAAGAGTTATTAAACACAAAGGAGCATCTCTGGCTCAGGAAGTTCCTGATTGCCTGATGATAGGAATATTTGTGGAAGTATATATGCTTTCCCTTCACTTATAGTGTTCCCTTAACATGCACTTTTGGACACTGTCTGAGACAGGATACCAGGATATATAAGACATTTGGTCTGACAGAGAGAGGCCGTTCTTTAGAGATGTTTGGAGGTCTAACTTTAAAACAGAAAGACCTCATTTTTTAATAAAGGTAAAGGAGTGCTATAGAGGTCTGTGGTTTCTTTGAACTAACAGTAATTACTATTATTTCAAGCTTTTGCCTTCAGTCTTATTTTTTACATCTAATGCACCACACCTTTCAAGCATTAGGCATTCAAAGAGCTGGTAAAGGCAGTTTGATGGTGTTAGAAGGTAAATTACAGCTCTACTGAATGGCTTGCTAGGATATTGACTTTAAAAGCTTTATGTAAAGTGGCAATGCTGAATGGCCTTATTAACAACTCTGAGGCCAGTGTGTGTGAAAGTGAGAGCACTGGGACAAGGAGATGTTTTATCTCTCCCTAGCAGTGCATGAAATGCTTATTGACCTGGTTGAACCTTAAAAGTCAGCCTATTATAGTCAGATACAAGTTCTTGGGCTTCATTCCAGGCTAAGATTCACAAAGATAAACACGTATATGCTAATTAAATGCATCAGAGTCTATTCAGGCCAAACAGTTAAAGAGAAAAGATTGAAACAGTGTTGAGCTGCCCAGATGCAGAAGCAGGAGAAAAAAGGGGAAATAGGCACTCTAATAGGTTTGTACTCTTTTTTACTTTACTACTTATAAAACTGCATTTAAGAAATAACCAGCTGCAGACTCTGCTCAACATAATATCTATTTGGGTTGAATCACACAAACATTTTTCAAGTGAACTGACTCTTGTCTCTTGGTTTTACAGACAGAACTCTGCTGCATAACCCATTTTAAGTAATTCAAGATGCAACTTAGAAAATTCTCAGCCTGAGGGCAGAAATTTTTTGAAACATTTAAAATGAATGAAAAATGAACAGGGAGACAAAGCTGCCTGGTGGCTCAGGATATATATTCCTGTGAGGGTAGAAGGAAATTGTTTTAAAACACAGACTGTGATTATCAACTTTAAAAGGAAACATGGCATTTTTCAGCATAAAATATGAAGACTGAGATAAGAGGAAGAGAATCAAGAGGTAAAAATGCCCAGCAAGGCCAGACTACATGGTTAAGGATTATGAAGGTACAGGAAGAGATTCACAGCACAAGTGAAAAAAATGTTCTTGGGCTGGACAGATGGTTAATCTTACATACTGAGGTTTTAATCCCCAAGTCACTCTGTCCTCTCTAGATCGGTGAGTATTAGCCTAGACTGTGTAACTATTTGTCATCATTTCTAGCAAATAAACTATTCCTTTTTTTTCTCGTTAGTCAAGCCACTTTTTTTCTACTTCACATGCTACTGATGAAAAAATGCAGAGCACATAGAGAAAAGTGCAGTATGAATTTTGCCACAATTTCATCCTTAGTCAAGAGTGACTGAGTTCAATGCTGGTACTCTTCAAGGTCTGCTCTCTGATGACTTTGATCAACTGTCTAAGACCGAGTCAGGAAATCAGATTTGTTCTTATCTTTGTGTATGAAAAGAACAGAAGTGATGCAGCTTCATAAAGCAGCTATCATTTGTATGTAAAACTAAAAGGTAGTGAATATGAATCTGAATTTAGGCCTTTCACACTGAAATGGCAGCAACAACAAAATTTCTAAATACCTAGACTACTGCAATTTTTGGTTGGAATTAGTGAATATAAAATGAAATTATTTTTGCCTATGTGTTTTCAATAAAATAACAGGTTTTAAATCCTTCTTATGATAAAAATTGTATCTGTTACAGAATAGATTTGTAGCTGACGAAAAGTAAACTCTGGGTCATAAACATTTAATCCACTGACAGTCAACCTGAATACATCTTTATTCAGTTAATATGATGCTTATGAATTGCAAATCACACTAAATGTATGTCCTGTTGAAAGCAAAGAAAACAGTAAAAGTGAATCTGTTGTACTCTCTAAGAGTCAAGGAGTCACAGAAAGACTTTTTATTCTCCAATAAAACACAACAGAAATTACTCTCTACAAAGAAAACTATTCACTGATTCACCAATGCAGTCTGATGCCAGGGATGAACCTCAATCTACTGGCTTCAGGAGCAGGATCCTTTGTAGTCCTTAGGAGTGCATATTTATCTGATATTTCAAGGTTCAAGCATAGGTGTTTTCAAGGTTTTCCTGCTTCCTATCACTCAGGCTAAGAAGTCCAGTTTCTCATGGATACTTAAGTCTCAGTTTCTCTTTAAATTAGTTCACAAAAGAAGGTAAAAGACAGGACTTAGCTAGACACCACTTAGATGGGGAATAATGAGGAAGGGGGAATTATCTTAAACTACTTTAAGTGTACATGGAAGCTTTTTCATTTTTTTTTCTTTTTCCTAATAAATTTTATTATTGTGGACAACATGTGCTTTGCTTTATATAAGACGTAATACTATCTTGTCTACTCTTACTACGACTTCTAGTCCTGATGCTACTTACAGCAGACTTTTCATGCATAGTTTATGACTGAGACTTTAATTGGAAGTCTTCACCTGCACGAGGCAGACAGCTGAAAACTGCTGCCCTATGTTCTGAGTGAATTTGTACCAAGATTTCCATCTGTGATTTAAACGTGCCTGGAAAGGTACTGATAACAATTACTGATCATTGCAAAGATCATCCCTAAATGATGGCTCTTTCAATGTCATTTTTGAACACAATTCACTGTTTTCTCTAAGTTCCAAGACAAATTTGAACCACAGTGCTGAAGGAGAAAAAAAGCCAGGAGGCAGACTTCAAAGCAACAATTTTGTATTATGTTGAAGTACTATTCTTACACATGTCCATTTTTCTAGTTTTCTCTCTTAACTCCAAATTAAATCACGAGATATATTCTGAAAGTTACTTCTGTGAAAGAATCCTAGACATCTGGGGCCTATGATAAGAAAAGAAGCAGTTTGCAATCTTCAGCAAAACAGAAAATGGGGGAGATAGAGAGGCAGTGTTCAGAATTATTGCAGCCACTGTGAAGAGAATCTTCTCTAAGAGCTGTAGCAATTACATGTACTTAACTGTTACCAACAGGAGTCTAAGTTGCATAGAGTTCCTTAAAAATACAAAAATCGGAAGCTTTCTCTGATCATTGTGCAAGTCAAATATCATCTATGTGAAAAACAAGAGTACAGCACAGAAGAGCTATCCAAGATCATCATCATATGATAGAGAACACAAGGAATCTGTAATGTGCTCAAGTCACAGCAACTTTAACCTGATTCTGGGCAGAAGAAAAGTGAAATAATATTTCTTAAATCCTTCCATGCAACACAGCTTACTCCTTGTGTTTATCCAGCAAACCTACCTTTCCAGACATCTCTCCAGGTTGCACCAGATACCAGCAAGTATCACGCATTGCACAGTAGACAGCAATCAGATTAGAACGGTAGCATTTCATTTGCAAACAGTCTACTTCAGTTACAGATTAACAGAAAGGATTTAATTTATTGAAGGAGAAAATTAGTCGCTGGTAAAAGCAAGGTATGAAAAAAGGCATGCTGGAAATTACAGGAAAACCTCAGGACCTGATTGTCATATATGTTTTAGCTTTTGCATACAGGTAATCATTTTTATGTGAGAAGTCTCATCAAAACCAAATACACTTTCCAAAGATTATCAATGGTTTCACCTTGTCCAATGAAAAAACACAGCAATGTTAGTGATCTGTAAAAGTCAGCTCAACAACCCCTTAAGTCAGGTCTCAAATTTACATGGTAGGCATACACAGTCAGGTAACTGTTGCAGTTTAATCTCTTTAGCAACATCTGACCCTAGGCATCATAGGCCTCGTTTACTAGAATATTTTAAAGCCCATTGTAAGGATAGAGAGATTCTACAGAAAGAGATCTCTGTGTCAGCCAGCCAGAAAAACTCTCCTGAATTTCTTCCACCTGGCAATCATTTTAACCCTAGTCATTTTTTAGATTGGTAAGGCTCATAAACTGCTTTACTGGAAGTGTGAACAAGCAGAAATGCCCCTGTATTAAAAATATGATTGAGAGCAGCAAGTCTTAGCATACCATCTGCAGTGATTGCACTCAAATATTTATTATGTAAGTTCCACTTAGGAATAATCAATAAGCTTTGTCAGAGAGCTGATGAGAGTTCAGAGGAGAAAGCTGTGTGTCAAGCAGCTTGTGACAGTATAAAGAGACTACAGAAATATATGCATCCAAGGGGAGAGCTGTCAGGCACTTAGAAGTTGGAATATAGCATTCAGTCACTCTCAGTTTCATGAATACGCGCTGGATTATTACATGAAAGGAAACTGTCGTTCTAGCAATACAGTGTTCTGCAATGCAGGTGCATCTGCTGCCAAGGATGACCTACCTGGCAAGCTCCTTATCCTCATCTCAGTGACCTGGATTGTCAGTGATCTACTTCACAGACACGTTGACATAGAGAATACAGACTTCCTAAGAATATTGTCTTATGGCTTGTGATAAGAATGGATGCCCAAAAGTGGAATTGCTAGTCTCGAAAAGAGGCAGAAACTCCTCTCGTTCCTCTCTTTCTTAGTTTCTTAAAGCTCTTAGAAACTGCTAACTTTCTAAGTCACCTTCTCTCCAGAGGCATCCAATGATCAACAGCTGTCTTAGGAATAGGAACTCGAGTGTTCTGTGCTTCAGCTTTTTTCTTGTGCAGACTAATACTGCCTTGCCAGTGTTTGTTCAGCAGCTGCCATTGTCTGATACAATGGGCCTGGGTTACCATTTATCAGACCTGTTCTTCCAGCTGGGCTGCATTCCTTGCCCTCTCCACTTCCAGGATGGGGAGATCCTTTATGAAGATACTTCCTGAGCCTCTCAAAGGGGCATGCGCTGTCTTCAAGAATACAACAATAATCACTTTCATAATAAATTTAAACTGAAACAAATGCTTTGGAAAACATTTTGATTAATAGCCCTGATATAATGATTTTTTCCTTTTATGCTTCTTAGTTCCAAGAAAAGAATCCCACATCTTCCTACACCATAGTTGGTTTCATTATGCTTTTTCCAAAATTTTTGTATTTGCAACTTTTGCTGCTCTCTGCAAGTTCAGTGCAGGCTCTGTGCAGCACTTTTTTTGAAAAGGAGCTTAAGAATTTAGCACAGTGCACAGACTCTTTGTAACTAATATGAAAAAAAAATTAGGTCAACATGCAAAGTGGTATTTTTTGCTTAGGAAAATTTGTGACCATCTCTTACAACTCCTCTCACAACCACATTTTCCAGCTGTTTCACAAATACTTAGCTATAGGTTCTCAGAGTCTTTACAGAAGGCAGGTGTGCTCCCGATTCATGCACCCTTAACTGAGATAATAACAAATAATCCCTTGAATTCACTGTCAACTGGTGGGGAATGATGTACTAAATAGTATGAATGCCCTCTGCAGGCAGAACAAGAAACCTCTATAATTCTGGGATTGATTTCAGTTTGTCTGTTTATTAAGTAGGTACTAAATAGACAAGTCTATATTAGTCCTTATTAGCCTGTACTGACATTAACTGATAATTGTAAATGGTACAGTGTTGTATATCCCTGATATCACTGACAGACAGTTGATAATCTATCACAGACTTTCTGCCAGTCATAAAGGCAGGCTTGTGTTTATGCTGCTGAATTATATAGGAACATGGAGCAAAATTCAACTCTGCACTTGTTCATCAATGCTCCTTAATTGTTATAGCACTCCTGGAGTGGTTTGACTACCAGCTAGCATTCTTTCCATACTGTCTGTATAACTGTGGGATAAATACAGAAGATTGTTGAGGAGGATTGCAAAAACGCTAAAGTGACTTTGCAGCTGAAGTGTCAAAAACCACATATATTGTACTAATTGCTGTTAAATCTTTTATGCTTGACAAGTAGAACCTCTGTGCTTAGATAACATAGGCTTTTGGTAAACTTCAAGGCACCCTATCTAACATGCTTGAGATTCCAGCCCTGCCATGGGAAAGATCAAAGCACAACAGTGGAAAACTACGCCTGAGAATCATCCTTGAAATACAGGCAAAAGCAGCAGATTTGAAAGCTCTCACTTTCACCCTAGCAAGGACCAAGCTTCACGATGCTTGTGTCCACACTCGTGCGCTTCTGCCCAGGTGCCGATTCTGAGATTCCCCAGTTCACAACGTAACGAGAATAAATCTGCTCTCTGTGTCTCATCCATGGTTTTGTGGTTGTTCCTGCGACCTCCCTGTGTCAGCTCACACAATAACGTCATCTACGACTGTTGTACCCATCCAATGAGCTGCTACACATCCTCCATGTAATTTAAAATATTTTGAGCTATTAAAGATCTGTGTCTCTCTCTCTCACACACATGTGCTTGCACACACAAATTATGCCTAGAGCCATAGCAATACTCTATTTTGTCCAGGGGACATTAAGGGCCAACTGATATGTATCGTGGAAATAACCAGTTTTGTCCCATTAAGTCTATGATCTAGTGTCCTGGTTTTGGCTAGGATAGAGTTAATTTTCTTCCTAGTAGCTGGTATAATGCTGTACTTTGGATTTAATATGAGAATAATCTTGGTAACATGCTGATGTTTTAATTGTTGCTAAGTAGTGCTTATACTAACTCAAGGACTCGGTTTCCCATGCACAGGAAGCTGGGAGGGAGCATAGCCACGACAGCTGATCCAAATAGGCCAAAGGGATATTCCATACCATATAATGTCATGCTCAGTACATAAACTAGGGGAGATTTGGGCAGGAAGCTGGGACTGCTGCTCAGGACTGGCAGGGCATCAGTCAGCAGATGGTGAGCAATTGCACTGTGCATCACTTGTTTTGTATATTCTATTATTATTTCTTCCTTTGCTGTCCTATTAAGCTGTCCTTAACTCACAAGTTTTCTCACTTCTGCTCTTCCTGTTCTCCTCCCCATCCCTCTGTGCAAGGGGGAGTGAGTGAGCAGCTATGTGATGCTTAGTTGCCTGCTGGGGTTAAACCATGACATCTAGAGACCAGTCCCCTCTCTCTAAAGCCTATTGCAAGAGCCAGGTTCTGAGGCAATCAGTACTGCATTTACCTGAAGGGCCAATTTAGTGTAGGGGATACTTTCTGTTAGGTAGCCCACAAGCATCAGGTGAAAATAGCTTCCCATTGAAGCTATTATGAAAACAGATGCTAAATCACTGGGCTTATATAGGTCTGCTCTGAGCCTGCTGCTGTCTGTCCACTACATGTTGCCAAAGGTTTCAGAGCCTCTGTCACAGCAATCTCCTATTCTCCACAGAAAAACAGCAGTCAGCAACTATTGCACGCCTGAGCTCCGTGACATTCAGCCCCATGACCTCCCTCTCAGCATATCCATGCTGGTTTTCTGATTGGCCAAGTCTACTGTGGATGAGATCAACAAAAATAAAATGATATGCACTCAGTTTAAGAGAAGAATGATCTCATCCCCTAGCCAAAGATGAATGTGAATAAAACTGTTTGAAAACTGTTATGAATTCAGAGCAGGAAACAAGGCTTTTAAACACAGTCTTTACTGGAATAATAGGACTGATGGACACCATGTGGAGCACAATTAAGTGTCATATGCAATAAGAGTAACAAAGCAACAAAAGCACTAGAAATACTGAAGTATTAAAATACTACTGTACTGCCAAAGACCAGTCTAATTCACCCTTTCTTCACAAAATGCCATCACCAGGATATCATTTGTCACATTTTTGATTCTCTGTCAAATCTCTTTTTTTTTCAGTACAGCTACCTCAAGGCACTTACTGCCAATGTTAAGCATTTACTATTCAAACAAAACAGCTTCATTAACTTGCCAATACCTTTAGTTAAAAACAGATTATCCACCTTGGGTGGGGTTTACCAAAGCTCCCAAGAGAGGTCCCTTTTCACACTTGCATAAACTGAAGTGGGTCATGTTTTCTGCAAGTGAAATATTCAAGAAAGCAGGGACTGTAAAGCTGACAGCTTTCAAAGTACCTGGGCATATCATTCACAGCACCTAGCATGTCAACAGGTTGTCACAGCCGTAGAACAAGACTCAACAGGATGGCAGAGCGTGCTAAGTGCATTTTCACACAGGCCAATGCTTGCTTTGTGAATATGAAATTAACATTGAATTTCCTTATTTGCAGAAGGTTGTATGGTAATATATTGTGTATAAAATTCCCAAAGCTCTTAAGATTACTGGTATAACTTTGCAGCTTAATTTCAGTTCAGGTAGAGACTTTTTCAATTTTTTTTTTTTTTTTTAATTTTAAATTTAGTAACTATCATCTGCAGCTTCCATCATCCCTCCAAATATCACTATACTTACTCTTAAATCTATAAGGCAAACCATCTCGGTCTCATTAAGAGGAAAGCTGAAGTTTTAAAATAAAACTGTTAACATTTGAACTGAAATTAAGTAATATAATAAGATAAATTATGAAATTAAAACCAACAATTATTGCTAGAAGAAAACCAGTAAGGATTCAGAGATTTACTTCCAAGTGTTGGGTATTCTGTTCTTCCATCATTATTGGCATTTCCATTTAATTAAGAAATGTGTGTAATAACTGTTCTATAAAGGACAAAAAAAGAAAAATAAATTAATTGAAAGTGCATCATCACAACTCAGTTATGCTGCGATTAATTTTTGAGCACCATCTGCTGGTCTGCTTCTAAAACAACCACCAAATTTCTCAACTACTGGTAAGGTCTAGATACATGTCGGGTCTGGTTTGACTTACCACTAATTTTATTACATATTTATTTTAAGTTCCCACATGCAAGTCATGCAATATCATCATACTAGAGGAAATAACAGAATTCATGTAATAGTGGACAGCTATAGAGGAGATGTGTTGGAAAGGTTAAAATAGCTGCTCTACAAATAACATAGGGTAAGATAAGCCTTTTAAGATGAAGAGGTTTCTAAAGTACACTGAAAATGAAAGCAACTTGGCCACTGCTTTCGCCTTCATGTACTGTATGTCACCTCTACCACAACTCTTGTCAGCAAGGTAAGAAGAGATATCACTGTCATATTTTTTTGTAGATTCTCCCATACTACTGGAAAGAGTTATAGAGGAATCTACAGACTGAACCTCACCCTCAAATGTATTATCATGGTTATTTCTAGCTCGCCTCTTGCTCCTAGCAATACAGTGCCATCTGCTTTTCTTGTCTTTCTCTTTACTCCATTCCAGAAAGAGAAAGATCTAGCATTTCCTCTAGGGCATGATGACAAAGTCCCATGTCAGGACCCTGGATTCTGACAGTGTTGACTATTAGCAAATCTGGAGCCTTATTATTTTCTTCTTCTCCATAGAACACTAAATAAATATTTGCTTAACTTTGCACTTACCAAAATACATAACATTTTGTAACACAAGAAATCTGTACTTCCTTTCTGTTGAAGACACTAAATTTACTTCCAGCTTGAATTGCCTTGTAATTTCTGGTTTAGAAGACAGCATTTGAATCTTGCCACTTTCTTCCCACATTTCTGACAAATATAAATATCATACACACATATAATGAACTAAGGTATTTTTGAATGTCAATTAATTAAAAAAAAATTAGTTTCAGTGTCAAACTGAAGGTACAGTCTTCAATGCCTAGATGTAAAATGCTGGTCCATTGATATGCTGAACAGTTATTTAATTAATTTGAGTACTGAATTATTGAATAGTCACTAACAATTATCAACTGAATTATTCATATTCCACAACTGCTTTGTCTAGTGCCCAGAATATTGTAGTTAGTTTGGGTATATTTTGTGTAATGGCCAATATTTCACAGTAGAGTGTTGTCAGTGTAAAGTCTTGATTCCTAAAATATTCCAACAAACACTTAAACATTTTTTCATGTTGAAGTAAATAGGACTGCTTATGCATTATTAATTAACCATATATGTTCAGAACTGAGACTCTGGAGTCCTGCAGAGGCTCACAAAAATTTAAATCCAAGTAAAAGAGCATGCGGAAAGCTATTGTTCATGAATGGAGCCTTTTCAGAATTGAAATATGCTTAATATTTCAAGCAACACTAACCCTACAGGAGAAAAAAATCCAAGTTGTTAGTCTGGATCAAGTTGGTTCTAGAACGAGAAAGTGCAATGAATTCTTAATATCCATTAGTAATTTGCAGGAATCCCAAGGGTGGAGTTTCATTTACAAGAATACTGGTAGTAGAGTTAGTCCAAAAGTGAAGATCCTGCAATAACATAAATAGAAATGTTTCTGCAATTCCTTTAATATTCCAATGAAGACAGTATTCCTGCATTTGCAAAACAACAGTTTAATGGTTTTCCTAGTGCTCTTTTCTTTTTTTCTAAAAGGGGTAGGTATGCTATGAGGAAAACAGATAAGCTTTTTATTTATCATTATTCCACAGAGAAGGAAAGTTAACTAAAATATGTTAACAGCTTATCTGGATGCCTGGTGGTATCTAGTTGTCTTCAACTTTTCACTCTAATAACTTCTTTCTCTTGGGTCACAGCAACACTCTTCATAAACTTGTACCAGTCCCATGATAGTGACATCCTGATGCATGAGATCTGTTATTTTATAATTCTACATTGGCACCATCCCACCTATTATAGGAAATGGCTAGAAGCTGTTGCACAAGTTCCTAAATCTCATAATAAGCAATAATTATGTGTAAAACATTCTTATATCAACAATTCAAAAATACAGTCCAATGAAATGCTGTTTACTTAGTTAAAATATTGATGTTACAAATGAGTTCCAAGTGAGTTCCCAGCATATATCTAACTATAGCACAAGCAGCACAATGTTGGGGAATTTTTGGCTGTAGTTTTTGGAAGCATTAACCAACGCCTGGAAGTATTTGCAAATTTTCAACAAAGTTCCTTCCTCCGTTCCAGGAGGCTTCTCTTTTGATGAAAACTAAAGTTTCAGGATGTTTTTCTTGTTGCATCCTGCTTTAGTTCCAAGATGTAAGCCCTCCTGGAACCCCCACAAATTTCACAGTCTTCCAAGGGAAAAAAATTACAATAGAATATCCATCTAAGGAAGAACTGCAACCTAATAAAAGAAGGTGGGAACAGACTACCAGCTATTAATAATACAAAATAGCATGCAACAGAACTTGGAGAATCTTTTAGACCTAATTCTGCTCTAAGAAGTCCACAGTTCATTACTGTTACAGACTGAGTTATGTGGGTATTAGATGAAATGGTATGACTATCTATTAAGGACTTGCATTTATTTTGTTTTCCTCCTTCAGCTGCTGTTTAATAACAGCAGATGCTACCAAAGTGAAAGAGTAGTTTCAAGTTTCCTTGCATCTTTCTGCATTTCTAGGACTTTTTGGTCAATAGGTGCAGTGGACTTGAGTAGATAGAAGTAATTAAATCAATTCCAAAACGTTTGAATTTATTTACAGCAAGCAGAATTGTTAGTAACTTTACTGTTGGTATTCTTAGTCAATACAAGATTGAACATTTGCTGAAAGCAAAGTATTAGTTCTTAATTTTAAATAACGAGCTTCTTGTGCCATGACATCTGTATTTTGCATGTGGAAGAAATTAAATATAGTCTCTTGTCCAGCTTCACAGTAACTTCTCTTTAACTTCTCTTTTTAAAAGATAATACTTGTCTTTTGCCCTCAAAATTATCTTTCCAAATGAGTAGATATGAAAGAAAGCCAGAACTAGACAGCTGTCACTTCATCAAATGGCATGTGACCCCAGCCATGCCTCCCTTGATGAGCTAATTAGTGCTCCAAGAGGGCCAGGACTGCCCTGGATTTGAACATGTTATGTATCATAGCCAGTGCACTGTTTTTCCACAAGAGTTCTCATGCAGCAGTACAAAACCTAAAACAACTACTAACCACTTTATCTACATAAATAAGGTATTTGACACCTGTGTCCTTTTCAGAAAAGCCACAAAATGCAGTGAACCAAGTATGGAGACATCTTCTAAGCCTTTTCTTCCCAAAAATTATTTGAATCAAATATAAAAAGCCAAGGGACCCTCTCTCACCCAATGACATATTTATGTTACTCATTCACAAAAGGGACAAAATATGAGAGAAAAACAGCACAATATGGCCAAAGCATAATTAATGCTTATGCTACTACATCACCTAGGAGGCCCTGTCATCAATCAGAAGCCCCTGTACTAAGCAGGATGTGAACACATAGATAGCCCCTGTCTCTAGAAACAAAAGTAATGTAAGATGTGTACAACATACCACTACAAAATCTCAGTCAGTCAGTCTTGGCAAGACAGCAACACCATCACTGTCAGTTTTCCTGCTGCCATCAAGACAAAAGACATCACTGAAGAGTCAAAGGAAAATTAGGAGGTAACTGGAGCAGGCTGTGTGGAATTATTTCAGTATAGAGCTTTCCACTTGCTACAGCTGAGTCTGCCAAGTGTACTGCTTGTGGCAGATGTAAGCTTCCTATTGCAAGCTGATTTGCATGATTCCCCCTGATGCAGGCTTTACACAATAACATCTGTATTTTTTTTTCTGCAACGTCCCATGGTCATCTTCATTTAGTTTCTAACTTTCTTTTTCTCTTCAGCTCATTACTTCAGTACTTGAATGAATTCAGTAAGTGCAGGCATTTTACTGGGAATTTCCATTGTTTTGTGGCCATTGCCTCCTTTACAAAACCATATTCAGACCTTCCTAAAGTTTTCTTAAATGCCTGCTGCATGTGATTTTGGAATTCTATACAGCAACTAAAGCTTTTCCATATGGTATTTTCTTATGAAGCACCTACAAGTACCGTTTAACTAGGAGAGAACGGAAAAATAATTAGACAGAGGAATAATAAAATAATCTAATTTCTCTCTGTGAAGCATGAAGCATGTACCTGAATCTTATCTTCTCCAATAGCTTCCTAGCACTGAATGACAGAAACTGGAAAGCTTATACTTTTTTCCTTCATTAGCCTCAATTCAAATCCTTTCCTTTGTAGAATTCATGCCAATTCTAAATAAAAAAAAAATTAAAACAACAAATGCTGCAACATGGTTCCTAGGCTGAAACTTAATAATTGCTTTTTAAAATTAGATTTCCATGTAACAGAATTACTACAAAAATATAAACTTTTTTGCATTATGTTTGGTTTTTGATTTCTCCCTCCTTCCTGCTATGGGAATGTGTCCAATCTCATGTTTTGCACTCTCAATACATTTGTTTAGTCTGCCACTTTTTTGTCTTTCTCTCTAACTTCTATTCACTGTTCACACCAGACAGAGTCCAAATAAATCCTCACATTAAAGTTTTGTTTGCTACTGAGTCACAAATACTAAACTGTTTCTCTACTAAATAGATAAATCTTTCCTGTATCAGATCCAGATAATGTGTGATATGACAGATAAAGATTCTGGGTATGAAAAATATATAGATTTAAGTCCATGTAGCCAAGCTGAGCCATTCTGTCCCCCCTTCCCTCCAAGAAACTTGAGGGGGAAGGAAAATTCTCTAGTGAGTCCACCATAGTACATGATGTTTTCTCATCTGACAAACTTTCACAGAGAAAATATTTTGTGAATGTGTATAAGTCTGTGATTCATAAGAAGCACACTGCTGTAGAAAGTGAGAAACTGTCTGCTTAGCTCCTGTAAGAATGGTAATTGTACATCTGGTGTCCTAAAATGCCTTCTCAGCTGGAGAAAGGAACTTGGAAGAAATAGTGAGTCACACTACCAGTTTTTGATGTGAAAACCTTGCCAGTGAGTGCTTGTGTGCTGTCCTCCCTTCGCCTGGACTCCATGAAGTCCTATCACCACAGAGTATTTTGGAGTTCCAGCACTCCTTCCACTTTTGTGCTTAGCACACCTCTGCTTAAAGTACTCTGGTGGTGGTGAGATCCTTGTGCAGAGGCTACTGAGAGCATCCCAATGGATTTTACAAAGAAAGAACAAACTCTAATCTGCAGTGTTAACAAGCCAAGATAAAAATCTGTAAAGATACTAAGAAGAAAAAGAAAGCTTTATCATACTGAAATATAAAGAGCCAGAGGTTGTGATTTGTTCAGTAGTTAAGCAGTACTAAACAGCTCTAGCTTAATAATTGCAAATCTAGTGTATCCTTCAGTGTAAAAGTCTGTCCAACACAGGTAGTATCTAGTTTCCATTCATTCTTAGCGGGGTCCATTAAAACTGCCAGACTGTAAATTGCTGCTTTTTGCCTTATTTTCTTAGTAACAGAAAAGCACTTATGTTTGAAGCTTAAATTTGTATAAAATAGTAAATAATTAATAAATATTAATAGTAAATAGTATATTTGCTAGTAATTCTTTGCTGTAATGTTTCCTTTTAAGTTTACATATTTCTTTTGTATTCTATCAAGTCTTAACCTATTGTCATATTTATAACAGCCTTATTTTTATACCCCTAAATGCTTTCTATATTGCTTTTGATTATAGCTACAACTATTCTGGGGAGTCTTAACCATTTCCAAAAGCATTGACTATCACAATTTTTATTATGAAATAAAAAGGTCCTTTTCCCTGTATTCAGATGTCCTAGGTCCTAAGAAAGCATATAGCAGGTTATTATTATTTGCGCTTTTAATAAAGGTAAGTTACGCTATGTAATACTGGAAAGGAAGGAACCATAGCTTCTACAGAGCCATTACGCCGTACAGCAGCTAACTTTAAATACTGGCATCCATGAGGTCTGACTTCCCTTTTTCAGTATACTTATGGCTGGGAGGGCCTTGTCATCACCTGGCAAATTAATGAATGAAAACCACTAAGAATATGATTACATTAATACAACTAGTTTTGGCAAAATAAACTTTTAAGAGCAAAAGAAGCTTTATCAGCAATGAAAACATGTAACAGACTATTACTACCTCAGACTTTACACTTTTCCAATTACAAAGCATCATGAAACAACTTTTCTTGAAATCTGCGTATATAAAGTACAAAGGCATAGAAAATCTTGTCCTCCATAAAGCACATGTAAACATGATTTAATATTGTCAGAGCCTCAGTAGAATCTTTAAGTTGAACAGGCAATACTACAATGCATCATATAAATTATTCCATTAGTCCTATAAAGGATACCTTATAATTAATACTTGAAACAGTGTAACATACTCCAGCAAAATAAATTTAAAGAAAACAACCACAAAAACAAAGAAAGAAAGAAAGAAAAAAAAGCAGAAAAAGAACAGAAAAGCTCGTGAGAGATTTCAGATTCATCACAATGATCTAATCAACTGTCATGAGGAAATATTATTTAACTCCATTTGGCACAGAAGAAGAGAAATCCATTCAATGACTAGTCACCCACAGCTAAGACAAAAATCAGTGATTGCTGGATCGAAACTGGTGAAAAATATTCTCCAGGTACCTGGACAGCAGATAAATTGCCACTCTCAGTGTTGACTCTATATAAGGAAATTAAAGCAGGATAACACTTGCAGTTCTCTACAATAGCTTTACAACTTAGAAAGAAAGAAACAAACAAAAAACCCAAACCAAACAAAAACCACCTCCAAAAACCCCAACAATACTTAAAACATTTATTATGAAAGCACTGCTTTTAAAAAGTGTGTTATTCTTATGAGTATTATCATCACCTAGTGACCTTTGCTTCCCAATATATTTATCTAGAAATCTTGAATGAAATGGCTTTGTCACTCAGGATGAACTGAAAACAAAAACCATCACCACCTCATCTAGCAGCAAACAAACAGAGCAGTATTACATATCTAGTTGTCAAGGAATGGCTTGAAAAAGGAAACGCAATAATCAAAATAATGCAAAAGCTAACTCGAGTTTGATTTGATAACAAAACATTTACAAATCCCAGCACTGATACAGAGGATATTCATATTACTTATTCTCAGTTTCAAATTACTCATATTTTATAGGCATATGCATGTATTTTTATATATTCACATGTATATATGTACCTATATACACACACATACATATATGAATCCTTAATGTTAAATGAATTTTAGAGAACATAACAAATGAAACAAAACAAAAAAAATAACAAACCATGATGAAATCAATAGCCATATACTGAAAATTATTAGAGGACTAGAATGATAATGAAGTTCAGAATATTTTCTTACAGAATTTGCTCAAGCTGCACATGCCTGGCATATAGCAATGTCTCAATCCAGTTTCAGAAATAATAATTAGGGTTACAAATACGAGCTGTGTTTGTTATGCACGTTATTTTCTTCTCTGTCAATCTTGAAATTTTTATGAAGACCATCTACTTGAATCTTTTCAAATTCCACTGCGTGAATTTATTCATGCAAAGTCTTTTAATTAAAGACCACAAATTGTAACAGTTACAGTTGAATTGTATCAGTTACAGTTCAGCCAGAATACAAAATTGCCGTTGACTCAAAAGCCAGGGATGCTTTCAGCACTAAAAGATAGTTATTGCAAAATCAAAGATATCATTAATAGGGGTCTTTCAAGTTAACAGCAGAAGTTTAATACACAGAGAGAGACCCAGACATACTTTATTTTCAGGACTTAAAAAAAACGCCAACCATGCTATAGTGTGCTAATAAATTTATATGAAAATATTACAAAACAAAATGACAGCAATGAAATATGGGAAATGTTTACATTCCTAAGCATTTCATTTATAGCTTTTAAACAGTATTGTAGACTAAGCATGCACTAAAATGCATCCTTTTTGATAGGTTTGCAAGTTATTCAAGTAATGTCTACTGAAAAACACCTCTGAGAATTTCTGTTTCAGCAGCTAAAATTTAAGTCTTGTCTGGAAAAGGATGGCAGCATAAAACCAGGTATGTAAATACAGTTATAAAATTTAAAATTCTTAGTGCATTAAAAAAAACCAAACCCATAAAAGCTCTTTGTTCCACCCTCCTTTAAACTGGCATGTATGGCTTGCTGCGAGATATACCTGATCTAGTCTGGAGACTGGCATGCTACCTACGGTGGAAGTGTACTGCTGGGAAAAGAAGCATTGCTAGGGAAGCAGTAGAACATTTCTTTTCCATGGCTACATTCCTGGGGATGCAGGATAGTCAAAACAAAACCAACTGTCATCACTAGCACACCGACAGCAAGAATCAGGCAGGATATGAGGTTATCTGAGTGGTTCCATCGCTCTTTAGACAGCCTTAGATAACACGCTGTTGGGATGATAAAAACAAGAGGGGTAGCACTCAGAACTCCCTGTGTGTGGGAAACAACAATAGAAAAAAACCCTTATAAGCATGTATATTTAGATGTGAAGAACAAAACCCTAAATTTTTAAAGAGTCATGATCCGATTTGTGCAACAGTAAAGCCAGAGAATAGAGGTCTTTTCCAATGTTGCTATATGGAAAACTCTCTTTTCAAAGTCACAAATAACCTGCAAAAATGTCTGCAAAACTATTTTAAACAATTTAGATTTATTTAAATGCTCTTTCTTTGGAGATACAGAGTAATATTTTATGTTGCAAATACTATTAAATCTGATTACTAGAAGTTTCTCAGCTTCAGAAGTATAGTAAAAGTCCAAACATAATAGTTCTGCAATACTGTAACTAACTTAAATATTTAAGATCATTCCATGTAGAATGATACATTAAAAAACAAAAAAGCGGAGACATCATGTAGTAGTTCAAAGAATTCTGATAAATGTCTACATTTATGATCTGATTTAGATTGACTTCCCTGTGAAAGAAAGCAAAGCTCCTTTTGAGAGAGCAGAACCCCTCCTCCTACTAAAAATTTAGCTAGTCTTTAAATGTTCTCTTAGATAGGGACCATTAGATAGTAAAACCATTGCAGATTAACATATGAGTTACAAGCCAAAAGAAAGCATTTTTATGTAGATATTTTGAACATTTACTTTGTCACATACTTAACAAACACTATGTTTCAACTTAATTATGGTAAGGTAGTAATACACCTTATCTTTGCATCACTGTTCATACAAACTTTTGTATATTTTTATGGTATAATCTGTTAGCAGTGAACAGTATAGGCATCAAAAACAGGCGCACACACACAAAGTAGCTTCTTCATAAAAAATGGGAATCAAGTATGTGAAGCAACACAAATCAGCATCCCAGTAAAAGATTTGCACAGCAAAATCCTTGGACCCTTGACTCTTGTATGACTGAATGGTTTCCCTGGGGAATTACCACAGGGCAAACACAATAGCTTGTGTTTTGTTTTAAAACCAGAAAGCAGGGAAGAAGTGAGCAGAGTCAGAGAAACCACAGCATATGCCATTTGTGGTGAAGAGCCAAAAGACAGCTCTTCTGCTGGACAAAAAGCCTGCAGATCATCTTTCTTTCAAATGTTAAGACTCTGCCTATTCATTTTTCTCTACTGGTGATATCAAGACTGAAAAATCTTTCTAAGCACAATTATTACATCCAATAAATATGTACAGCTGTATTGTCAAACTCTCTCTTAAAAAGGAAAATACAAAAAGAACATAAAATCAACACAAAATGAGCTGCTCGCTCAAATGCCTGGCTATCAACTCCTATTTGTAACTGAATCAAGCTATTAGCCTGCTTGAGTAATTGCTTAGTCCTTTCTGAGTAAAGATATTACATTGATGGAATGCTAGCTTTTGAGGGATTATTTTCAAACCATTTCATTCCAAATAGGAATGACACATGTTTATTCATGCTAGAAAGACTCACTGTCAGTCTCCAGTGTAAGTTTGTTCTTATCATATTACACCATATGATAAATCTAAAGCACATACATATATAGACATCTATGGGCACACATAGTTAATTAGGCTCATTGTACCAGTATTCAGATATTTGGCCAGAATAGGCATGTGTGTATGCATGCACACATTTAAATACTTTATTGGTGCATTTTCTGCACTTGTAATGTAAAAACAGAGGGGGGAAAAAAAGATGGAAGAGAAATTACCAACAGATGCCACGAATGAGAAATTTTAATGGAAACATGCATCCTGACCAAATCAAAAGAAATATTGCTTATTTTGAGCTAGTTATAATTCGGAAATGATTAACTGAGAAGAAACTATAGATAGCTTATCTGAATATTCAGACCTGTTCTATAATACTAGTGCAAGCATGACCTGCTAAATCACTGCTACAAAGTCATTCATTACTGCTCAGTTAGCAGATAAACTGCACTATGGATCAGAACAGCGTACACATATCATAATGTACATACAAGCAGATGTATCAACAACTCCATCCATTTCTTTTCATCAGTTTTAGGTAAGCATGCAATATGTGGCTTGAAGTTGTCAGTGAATGCATGGACAGGGACATGAGCCAATTCTGAAATATTTCTATAGGGAAACAAAAGCTGCCCTTAAAAAGTTTTCTCCACCTTCTAACTTTTATAGCCTGGTGTATGATATTTCCACATCTGATTTATTTATTAAAAATAGCTGACCTGAATTTGAAGGTAAACTCTTAAGACAATGCTTATCATAAATGTAGATCAGATTTATTATTTTTAATGTCTCCTTTGATTAAATGTACATTCTGTGCCGAAATGCACTGACTTCATCTGATAAGCTTACTTTGCTGACTAGTAGTTTAAGACTCCAGTAGATTAAATGGCAGTTTCAGACAACCAAAAAAGTTGTGTAAATGTGTTAAAACTGGTTCAGGTCAAGAAGCATCTTGCTTGGCCTGCCTGCTAAGTTCCATCTCTGCTAAGAGGCGATACCAGAAACAGGAATGTTTACTAGCAAACAAAGCACTTTCCTCCTAAAAACCATACACACAGGTTATGAAATAACTCAGTATTGCTCCCTGTTAAGCAGAGGAAAATTCCAGTTACTATCTCTGTGGCCTCTCTCTTACACACACACACTTTTTCTTGCTCTTTCTCTCTCTCTCTCTCACACACACACACACACCCCTCTTTGGTTTTTGCCCCTTTGGCACAAGGCAGTCAGTAGGATCTGCCCCACTGTTTAGTAATCTGCCGACTTAATTAAAAGCAAGGATTAGAGAAAGAAATCATAGAATCATAGAATGGTTTATGTTGGAAGGGACTTTAAAGCTCATCCAGTCCAACCCCTGCCAGGGCAGGGACACCTCCCACCAGACCAGGTTGCCCAAAGCCCCATCCAACCTGGCCTTGAACACTGCCAGGGAGGGGGCATCCACAGCTTCCCTGGGCAACCTGGGCCAGTGTCTCACCACCCTCACAGTAAAGAATTTCTTTCTAATATTCAGTCTAAATCTACCTTCTTCCTGTTTAAAACCATTCCCCCTCATTCTATCACTACCTGCTCTTGTAAAAAGTCCCTCCTCGGTTTTTCTATAGGACCCCTTCAGGAACTGGAAGACTGCAATAATATACTTAGGATGAGTATTGTAGTGAATTCCACTGCAGTTTAAATACATCTGGTAAGCCACAGCCACTTGCCGTATATGCAGAATTGTTCTAAAAGCCCTCCCAAACCATATGAACTTTACTTTCTGAATTTGTTTTCTCTTTTAATTAACCAATTAAAGCAGATAATAATTCCCTTTTTCCTACTAAAATTTCTCTGTTGAATTACATAAGATTTTTAGTAGAGCTGTAGATTTTTCAGAGTTTTGTTTTATTAAAAAGTGATTTATTAAATAAAAAGAGTATATAGGTTCACTTACATTCAGCTCTAAAACTATTCCAAGGCAATCATACACTAATGACACACCAGTCGCCACAGCAATGATTACTACTGTCACAACAATATGGAAAACTGTTGAGAGGTTCCCACGGAAAAACACATTGGCAACCACCTGAAACAGAATCAAAATTTTAAAGCTTCATTTTGCTCTTTATGTTAACAAACAGCTTATTTCAAATCTTGTAACCTTAGGAAACTCAAAGAATGGGTGACTGAACTTTACTTATCTCGCTTCAAGAAAGCATCTTCATCTGCTTCCAGTAATAACTCATAACATTAAACATTATTAAAATTGCAGAAAACATGCAAGTTATACCTATATATAACTTAGTTATACCTGCACAATTTAGGGTATACTTACTTTCTTCTCAATTGACCACTACGGAATACAAACCACTTAAAATTATTTATTGAACGGATTGATTTCCTAGATGGAGATAGTTTCACAAAGCAAAACTAGTGAGCATGATAAATATGATGGTTTTGGTTATTCTCAACATAACAACAACAGTGACATTTATGCCAAACTTCAAATTTTAAGCAGTCCTGATATTATTAAGTAATTATTAATATAACATTGGATAATATTATAATAAATGTAATTCAACGTTATATTGCCAGAATCCAAACAGTACAACTAGTACCTCATACTCATTGCATGCAGCAGGATAGGACATGCTGATATTTATTACAGATCAACCATTGACTTCGGCTGCAATATGTATTAATAATGTGAGAATATTATTAATATATATCAACATTTCTTACCTCTCTGGTCACAAAACATTCAAGGGGGAAGGTCAGAATTACAGTAACTCCGTAACAAAACCTTCCAAACGTAGCAAGGTTGTCATCTCTACAGTAGTTTTCAAATATATCTCCTGAGGAATAGCAAAACATTAGTTAGTGTCAACTTCGTGTTATTTGTCTATTTGCAAACTGAAGTGTACGTTACTGGAGTTGCTGGAGTAACTGAAACTTTCTGATCTCCTCTCCTGATGCATATCAAGAAACTGTAGTTACAGTCACAAATTACATCCAGAATGAACTTTCACCCTATTCTGCTAGTAGCACTGTTTTTATTTCAAGTAGCATTGTCTTTCAAAAATATTTTAACATATACATGCTAGAGTTTGTCATCTGTTACCTTCCCCTTAGCCCAGATTTTGTACAAGATGCTGGTGTTTGTTTAAATAAATTACAAACTCAGAAGAAAGCTTGTATATACAAGAAAAATTTCCTTTAAAAATGTAATTCCTAGAACAACAACAATTATGCAAGGAAGACCAGGGAGTTACCTCTGGCGAACTGCATTTCCCTGAAAGTATCTAATCATAGCTGGTAAGCTGCAGGGAAAAATTTCCAATATTCTGACCCTGCAAGGCCATTATAAACATATGGATTATTACTTAGCAAATCTTCTTATACAACAAAAGCATTGCTAGAGAATTCAAATCATCATCTTGCTTAGTGTTAACCACAGAGAATCTGAAATAATGATTTCTGAGGCACAAGACGCTGTGAGACAGTGATCAGATTATCTACCAGGACTTTTCTAACCCATTACTATACTGTCTTATGATTTACTACTTTTAGAATGACAGCAGCACTGAAGAAGCAACAAGGTGTACTTTAGAGAAAACAGCCAAAGCAGGTTTAGACGGAGGAGCCAGAAGGTAGGATGGAACCGGCTTACAATAGAGTCATACACTGAAGGGTAGCTGCAGTCAGAGCTTTCTATACCTGAAATACCTCAGGCAGTTTGCACTTAGTCTAGCTACAGTTGCATCTAGGACAGTGAGTTATACTGCATAAACAGCACTGGATGCAGGAAAAAAGGAGGACAGATCAACCAGTAACCACTCTCCTACAGTTCCTCTGCTCTCAACTACATGCTGCTGCTCATCAGGAAATGAAAAAGCTTGGAAGTCTTCTGTAATTTGGAACAGTACTATTATATGACAGAAAATCTACTTGCTTATGAAATATGTATTTTTCCTGAAGAAGCTAATGCACTTAACAAATTTATGCCTTGTTCTGCTGAAAGCACCTCTTCCACTTCAACAAGATGATGTTAAATAGTATGATGTATAGACGTATATTCATATACACACAAAGGTGACAGTAGGATTATTTACAGCAGAAGGGCTGTTGTAAAGATAGGAAATATCTCTAAGTCAGGGCTAGGATGCTTTATTAGCACACACAGAAAAGATATAAGAGAATGCACAGAAATGTATGCCAGGCACCCTGTTGAAAAATCAAGGCAATTTTTGTTTTTGCTTCTCTCTGCCAGCGGATCATGTGGGTAAAATACAGATGTTTAGAAGTCAGAAGTATTTTGATTATGGAAGTATTCAAAGGGGCCTTTCACTTGTGAGGCTTATACTTGGCGATCTGGTACCCATTAGCATGTAGCTTACATCTCTGTATCGTCTTCTGGTTGTTGAGTAACTACATGGAAGGTCCTAACTATTTCTGTCCAAACATAGTATGATTTCGGCATTTTTGCAGTCACTAAGATATTAACAGCAAAAGTCAGATAGAAAGGCGGAAATGTAAGGATTACAGCAAGCATCAAAATTGAGGGATCGAGCAGTTTACCTTCTGTGTATCCTGTAAAAGTCATATAACCACATGCAGCGAACGCTACACTGATAAAAACAGCAAGTGAGACAGACACATGTGTGACTCGAGACCAGTTCTTTAATGTGGGTTCTTCCAGAGACCCATATATTAAAAAGCTGTTATGGTTGCAGATGAATGCTGAAACACACATAAGTTAAAGCAAATGTATGAATTCATGCATATGTGCATATAAAATGAAATTATGGAATGTATATTCCAAGGTAGGAAAGACACAGTACGGTTTGAATCCACTCATTACTAAATACAAACATTAATCCTGCAATAAGTGGCAAAGATAAATGGCTTGAACTTTTACTTACTCATTTGATCTGATGAAGGTTTATATTCATCCTGAGATTATTCTGGTTACATTACCCTAAAATATCACACCATTTCCCACCCTCTCCACATCCACCCCTATTTCTTCTTCCCGCTCTTCTTTTGCTGAAGAGCCCAACAGCAGTTTTGAGATTTTTTTTAAATCCACAGAGCCATTTGTTACTTTCAGACTTCATAGGACTTCCATTTTAGGCAGCAGCCAGCACTGAGAGGCCTCAGATTATCACAGCATTAACAAGAAGTAATACACCAGAGATCCTTCAGGCGTGAAAAGATTTTTAGAATCAGGATAATGGAGGCGAGTTGAGACTTGCCTGAATGGTTCATTGTGAGAAATGGGAAGCAACAGGCACTCTCTAGCAAACATATGCATTGTAGTTTACGATGCTTCTGTTAGAGGTTATACAAGAAAATGCAGAACAATCACAGCCTCCTCAGTTTATCAATTAGATTAACTCCATACATGCAGGCGTTTTAAGATGACCAGAACAGTTGAACTGGATTCATGTGCCACATCACTGTCTCTGCTACAGTGGCAAGAGCCTCCAGGACCAGATGGGCCATAGATGAAGATAGTGTCTTAAACCATAACAATTAAGTTCATTTTCATCTGTTTCTAAACCAAATTAACAGGAATATTAAAAAAATTACAATTAATAATATGCGATTTCTAGGTCCAAAATATTAAATAATTTTTGTGTTGTTTTGAAAATACAAAAAAAAGAAATTACCTACCAAATGACATCATCCCAACAGCTTGTACTGCATTTGGTTTTGCAAATATCCACGCATTTTCTGATTTGGGTCTAAAACAGATATTTGTTTTAATACTTTATCCTCTTTTCAACTATCAGTTATTAAAAACAATTTAAAATGTTATGCCACAATACAGAACTGGTAGTCACATCTCCAGAACTCTCTGAAGTAGGCCACAATGTTCATCAACAGTAAGTTGAAATTGGGGACATACCCTTCACACCTCCCTTGTTTCGATTAAAGTATTTCTGTAATCAGTTTTTACAGCCAAAAATGTCAGCCTGTTTCAGTGACCAGCTTTGTAAACAAACTCTTCAAATCATCATATACCAAGAAACAGGGAAGTTAAAAGCTGTTACTGATTCTGACTGAGGTTATCTCAACCCAGAATCTCTTCTGACTATTTAGAGGCAATTTCTTTCTTTGATTTTGCACATATAATCCATGCAGTCTAGAGAGAATTTCTTTCCTAGGCTACAAATCAAATGAAGCAGTTCGTCTTTGTTCACACCTGTTCCAACTATTCCTCCTATAAAGGGATTCTGCTAGTCCCCAGAGGAGTGATAAAATTTATTATAAGAGGTTATATGGAGACTATTACAGTAAGGCAAGAATGTAATATCCCCACACCTGCTCCTCTAAGATATGCCAACAATTTTGTACCTGTGGTAATCGTGATTCTTAGAGGAGGACCACAGAAAAAAGATGTTGCTGTTTCCCATTTCAGAACTCATATCTTACTATTTCTTGAGATCTCAAAGAGTCAATCCTTCCTTTCCTATATTAAAAAAACAGACTTAGCATCTAATGCACATGCAGGTCAGACCTAGAGCACCTTTTCAGCTCTTAAACTGTGGTTACTAAGCTTAACTTTGAAGAAAACAGAACCTAAGCATCAAAAACAAGTTCAGTTTCTTGTCCTTAGAGGCAGTATATTGTCTTGCCTACTGTGATGTACTGCTTCTAGTCCTAACCAGCTGAATATGGCCCTCCCAAACCATTCTCAGACTAAGCATGGAAATGTAATAAATACTATGGATGAAATAGAGATATCGGGCATTTGTCTTGTGAAACAGGAGTTCCGACCCACTATAGCTACTGTACTTCCTTACATAGAATAATCTCCCTTAACTCAATGCCACTCATTTCAAACCACTAAAGATGTCTGTGGACAATCCATATTCATAATTTCAAACATATAATTTTTCAGGAAAACGTTTGCATCTGATTAAAAAAAAAAAAATCAATAATATTCCGAAATAAATAAAAATAAATAAAGTTAACATTACAACTGTTCCATTTCATAACCTCTAGAGGTCAGCTTTGATACCAAGTATACTGAATGAAAATTTGTTTTATTATACTTGAACAACAGAATCTGTAACAGTTTTCTTACACCTTCTCTATTAATAATTTACACTTGGATTATTTAATACACTATAAATAAAAATATTTTAAAATGCACAGAAATAAAGAATGTTTTTGTCTGAAACACATTTAATGTCTATGAAAAGGGTACATCCTGTGCAACCATATAGCTATATTATAAGTTCCTTTAAATAGGGATTTAATAAAATGGAATGTAGAAAGCATGTGAATTTCAGTTGAAACACTTTTAATAAAGTGGCTAAATAATAAATTAAAAAATTAATCACAGGAGGCAGTTTTTTCCCCCGCACAGTGTTAGCTTATGCACCTGCAATATGCAACAGACAAAATATAGCTTTGCTTTCTGGATGAATGACAAATAAGATTGGGAGTATTATTTGGGGGGAAAAAATCCAAAAGTAAAATATCCTGCTTATTTAGCAGCATAAGAAGATAAATTACTTCCATTCTAGCTGCAGAATGGAGGAAGAATGTCAGATCCATGATTTGAACGCTACCAGCGGATTGCAACGTGATACAATGCACGCTGGTACAGATGACATGTGCAACAGCACATGACACTTTCTTACAGTATGGCATAGACCGCTGCATGTGTTTTGAAAAACATTTTCATGCCTTAGGAATACAGTGGTCTCACACAATTGTGATACTGAAACTAAGAACTGAAAGCAACACAGTAAGAGATTTCATTTCTGAGCACTTAGAAGTGAGTCAACAGCACTAGAGTTCTGACCACATCAACAGCAAATCACTATCCAAGTCCAGTCTGCAGGACATACAGACTTATGTCAAGCTCCTTGGAAAAAGACTGCAGGTGACACGAAATTGTCTACATAAAACAAAATTTCAGACTGGGAAAGAGAAAATTGTGTCAGGAAACAGCAGTTGTTAGTTATGGACAAGTCATGTAGTGAATAACCACTTAAAGTTTCTCAGAAGACAAAGGGCACCTAATGGAGATATCAAGTGTCAAGGTAAACATACACACATTCATATAAAAATAAACATGTGTGTTTGTGTAGGCAGATGCATACATTAGCAGAGTCTATCACAAGAATACCCAGTAACACTATCTGCTTCAATCCTGCTGCTGCTTTTCAAGATGGATTTTGGTTTTTTGGGGTTTTTTTTTTGAGAAAGACCTTTGTTCTGACCAGTTTGATCTACATTCTTGTTAGGAATTGTTAGAGGAAGACTTAAACTGCTGCTTATACAGGAATAGCAGTAGCTGAAAATATCCATGAATTACAAAACCAGATATGTTACTGCTCCTCACTCAGTGTATAAAAACACAGGCTATGCCTGCACGAACAAAGTTTTTTCATGCTGGAGAAGAAGCAGTAGTTAGATGAAACTCAATGGGAGTTAATGGAAGAAATACATTGGTGATACTAAATGCATTTGTTGAGCGCTGTTCTATCATAAGTTGTAGAAGTTGTAACACAAAGTGAAAGCTGAGAGGTAATGTAACTGTGAGTTTTGGAACAAAAATAATAAAAGACAGAATGAAAAGACATTCCAAGGAAGATCCCAGACAGGAAAAATTCTCAGCCTAAAGTAAGACAACAGCACGGCAGACTGACAATTAGAACTGTCCGTAGGAAGGTAGTGAAGCCTAGCAATGGAGAAAGCCTAGCGATTAAGAAAATAAGACTCTGTTCAGTCTTCAGAATACTTAAGGGAAAGTATAGCACAATAAACATACTAGTGAGCTCAAAAAAGCTTTGAAAATAGTAATTTTTATCTACAGAAGAACAGGGGAAAATGAAAAGAACAAATGACCCAGGCAAAGCTTAAGACCTAAGAGGGTAAAAGGCATTTCACATCCAGATCATGAATATGAGTTGGACAAATTAGCTTGGCAGTCTCAAACAGCAATCTTCTACTTCTTATAAAACAATTACAGTATAATATTCCTTATCCTAAGATCCACACTATGCAAAAATATTTTCTGTCACTTATATAGAAATGCTGTCAAATATAATACAGCAGCAGAGTGCATCTGAAGCAAAACATCTTTAAGGAGGGCAAGAGAAACATACATCCCTGATCTCAACCTAGCTTGCAAGTATGGAACACTGACTGAAAAAAACAAAAGTTAAATTTCTAAAGAAGCAGCAAAGTCATAAGCTACGTGGACTTCCATTGTTTTGGATTGAAGATTAGGTACAAACCACTAAGTTTAGGTGCAAACTGGCAGTTACCAAAATAATCTAGGAGCACATGGCAGATCAATTCACATTTAATTCAATAATTTAGACATTTAGGAAACTAATTGTAAAATTTCAATTCAGTTATATTCTAAACTATGTAAAATAACTTTTTAGTTTTCATTTAGATTTTAAAAGTTTAAAGATACTGAAAAAGTTAATAGGTGCTGAATATAACTTCAATCAATGTAATGGAAAGAAAATGAGTAATGCTCACATCAGCCTTAAATTTTCTATTAATCAAAGTCATCTTGATTGTTAGAGAACACAGACAAGGCAAAGCTGTATGTCATCCTCACTTAGTTACAGCTGCTTTAACTCCTCTTTCTTCCCTAATGAACTACTTAGCAGTTCTGTAAATACATGGTAGCTTAAGTTTTATGTTTAACATTTTTTCAACACACATTAAAGTTTATCTTTGCTTACTGTTGGGTTATTTACATGAAGAATAAACTTTCTACTTTCAAGTTCTTTTCCTGAACACTTGGTGTTTCATCTCTGTGATTAGCTGCCAGTTGAGTAATTCTCACATCCTATTTATGTGCAGCAGATGCTCTTGAAGTTTTTCCTAGAGCTTTATGTATTATGCAGACACTGACATCATGGCATTCTTTCCGAAAGAACACCAAATTAAAATGATCCATCTTTATAAGCTACACTTTTTACAGCAATGAATGTTAGTTTCAGCTTTCAACCATGAAGTTATTTTATGCAGTATTAACATATTGCACATTTACAGTTTGAGATAATTCTAACCCATTGTTTTTGATCACAATAAAAAAACTCCCCAGCTATAAGCAGGTGTAAGTAAAGAACATATCATCAAAATGTATTTTTACCCAACATCTTAAACTATTGAGAGTAAACTCTGGGTCCAGAACATTGGCTTTTACCTGCAGGTCCGTTATATCCTTCAGGTATCAGTAGTCATATGGATGATACTAACCAAAAAAAGAAGTACCTCAGTTTCATATTTGTCATAAGAGGAAGTAAATTAAACAAAATAATCCCTCATCATAAATACATTGAGAAGGAAGTGCTTAGTGCTTTTTTAAGACTCAAGGCATGTTCACAATGTCATGCTGTGTTCCAAAGAGGCAAACATCAAACTACGTTACATAAACAGAAGAATGGCAATCCCCAAAAGATAAAGATGAAAGGGACCTCAAGACATTGTGCATGCAAGATACATTAATCTTTCTTCTCTGCTCCTCAATGGGAATACCACAGCTGCGGGGGCACCACAATATCACTTTAATACGCAGAGGACTTAAGACAGTAATTGAGAATCATCAGTAGCACAGGAAATGACAAGAGGAACACTAAAGGAACTGTATTTGTTTAGTCTATAGACAGGATCACTAAAGGAGGACAAGTTACAGCTCTTTACTGGTGTTTCTTAAGCATTTGGAGAAGATCAGTTTCCACAGAACCACTGTATTTAGGCCAAGAAGCAGTCAACACGAACTAAAGTAAGAGAGACATATGATATACATTTAAGAAGAAGTCACACAAAAAAGCTAGTTTAGAACTGGAATGGGAAATCATGGAATTGCCAAGAATCAGTTCTGCCGTGTAACAAAGGTAGGGATGAAATAGTCTCTCTTGGCTTCATCAAGCCTTTATTTAGGATTGTGCACATTCTTTTCCTATATGACACATCTGAGGACTGTTTCATAATCATGATTTTTTAAAATCTCTCTGAAAACTTAAACTTCTATTTTACTTGAATAAGGATTCACAGTAAATGCGATATTTGTTTCACTTGTTATAATACTACGATAGGACCCATATTGAAATATATTAGTGTTCTTTTAAAAAGGAAATAGCACACCAATATACCATTAACAGAATGAGAGAGGGTTCTAATAATTAAACTATATGTCTACTTTGATCTGTAAAATACAAATAGTAAAAATAGACATTGATTGAATGTTTGTGAGGCAAAAAAAATAAGTCTAAGTTTATCAATTTGGTAGATGCATTTTTGAAAACAAGAAGAGTAAAGGCAAAAATGGAGGTCTCTAAAGAATTAAAAAGTAAAACTTCAAGAATCAAACCCCAGCATTACTTATTTTAAGAAAAAAATAAAGTCATGCATCCTATTTCAGTGCATGACAACTTTTGAGAAGTGTTACCACAGTAACAAGGTCATAAGTAACCATTATATATAGCCTCTTCCTTTTTTGACAGGGACTTTTGAGCTGACCCTTTCAAATACCCCACTAACACACAGCATGAAAAACATGCTACAGAAATATAGTGGGGGGGGGAAGTCCCACACTGTTCTGAGTGCATCAGTTTATGGATGAAAGACAACATAATCTGGTACAACTTTAGAAACTGCTCTTCTAGCCATGTTCCTGGCATTGAACATGAATGCTCTGCAATTAACACACGTTATCACAGCAGTAAGACAAATGAGCAATTATGCGTAACTGCTGAAAAAATCATGGTGGGAGAATCCACTTCTTACAGAAACTTTAAGAATTACTATATAAAACTATTCCAGTAAATAAAAAAAAACACATTCAGAAATCAAGTTTGTCATCTTTATATCTTCACATTTAAAGGAGGGGGGAAAAGGCAGATAATAGAGTCATAACACTTCCATGCAATATAATCATAGAAATAATGCAACAACACACATTCATATGTCCTAAATTGTCTAGAACACTCCAGTGTCCAACGTTAACTACTGCTTTCAGAGTATGAGTGCTGGAAGAGTTATGCACACTTATATTGGTTTTTTCTCAAATAACAGATTAAAATTTTTATTTTTGCATTCTCTTTATTATTTTCATTAATCGTATTCAATTTTTGTTATGGAATCATTATATTAACCAAAAAATAATTATTCCTCAGCTATCTATGTTAAGATTGTAAATATAGGCTATCTGACAATAATGGACAAAATTAAAGATTTCTCAAATGACAGAAAACCTCACATGTTCATTCAGGAGCCACCTGCTATTAGCCATATCACCCGCAATTTTCAACAAATCTGTCATTTTTTTGAGACTTTTTCTAAATTTACTAATATGCAATAGAAAAAATAAGGATAAAGTATGTTTTAGCAGTTCATTTTGTGTTACTGTAAGTACAGATTTATTTTTTTAATTATCTGTCTCTCCCAAAACAGCCATGTTCCAAAATGATGCAGATATATGCAATAGTGAATTAAGAGAATATATATAAACAAAAATGCATTTTGTGGCAAGTGTAAGAATACTCACACTTGTGGACTGAATGTTACTGTTCTCACCATCACAATAATCAGGATGACAATGGTTAAAATCAGAGAAATAAGAGATACCTGTAAAGGTAAAAATACAAAGTCAGTCAGTAAGCAGCATAATACACTGGGGCTTTTTTGAAGAATAACTAACAACCAAGTAAACTTCTAAATATCACACATCAAATATTTATGTAACTAGCCAATTGCAACTATTTGTCTAATTTTAAGTGATATTCTCATTTTAAACATTTTTAATCAAAGTGCTCAGCATTTGAAGATCAGGCCTATATCACCCAGTGCTTTACAAGCTTTATAAATCTCCCAGCGGTAGATGGAAAAATTTCAGCAATTCATATGGACTCCAAAGTTTTGCTTAAACTATTAAAAATTTTCCGATACTTCTTGGGACTGAAGACAGTCTAAAATTCTAAAATATTTAACATGCCTTGGACAGATGTAATTGAGTTCAAATACATGAAGTTACAACTGGCAGTTACTTTATAATACATACATACAGAAAAGTAAACCAAAAAACAACCGTTATTATAATTTACCTTTCCCAGTTTCGTTATGTCTCGATATAAAGTTATAGGCAAGGTAAAGATGATAGTAGTAAGAAGAATTATGAAGTGACGGTCAGTAAGCACAGTATCTGGTGCAACTAAAGCAAGAAAGAAAATAATTTATTTCTCTAGAAGAGATTAGTTACATTTGAAAGGCTAGGAGTAACAAATTCTGATGTTGACCAGCCTTTTATCCCCTTTATTCAAGCTAAGTAACACTGAAATAAAGACTAGACATTAACTAACCTCGAGGAAACTATACACAGCATGTGCATAATCACAAGAATTCTGCAAACTCAAATCAAATGCATAACATAGGATATATTATACCAAACTTGGGAAGTCTGGCATTCCTCCATATAGGGTAGTATTAACTTCTTCCACCATGTCTGGGTCAATGTTGGCAAACTGCAAGTAAAACATTCTACTACTTCTTTCTTCCATTGCTCTTCCAGATTTTTTGACACTGTGTGTTGTCATCAGTTACTGTGCTGTTGAAGATAAGGAACGGTCCTAAAATAGGTGAATTTTGAGGTTTCTTTTGAACACCTCCTTTCTTGCTGTCAGCTGTCTTCCACTTGCAAAATACAGATTACCATGTGAAGGCAACAATAATGTTTTAATATTCCCTGCAATCAGTGGAATTTATTTGTACAACTGGTGGGTTTTTTTTCAAGCCATTGACAAAGTAAAATAAAAACACATCTCAGTTTCAGTCAGGCTACCTTAAATCGTGGGCTTGCATGAAAGTTTGCTGAATAATTGTGGCTGTAAAGTGACTGGCAACTGACATGGGAAGTCTGTGTTCAGTTCCCTCTGTTCTTTGGGAGCATATAATGCTTGCCCACCTCTTTCCAGGCAAGCATTCTACCAGTGAGGTGGCAAAATGTGCCATGCTGGGGGTTCTTCCAATTACAGAAGTCATATTGTATGTAAATTATTAGATATTCACTGTTACTATCAACCTGATCAGGTATTCACAGAACAGCAGATCGTGACAGTTAAAAATGCGTCTGCACCTTGCAGGCGTCACCTGCTGAAAATTATAGTCCTCCTGTGGAAATCAAACAGTTCATACAAATACTAATTTTCACTTGATTGCAGACATGTTCTTTCTAGTTTAATTTGCCAGTGAAGAATATTTTAACTTAGCTGGCTTTGTGCTAAAGTAGATGGCAAACATGCACACAGATTGCTCCACTAATTCTGCTGTGAAAATTTGGAGCAGAGGAAGGGGAACAAGCGCATGAGTTTAAAAGCTGAAAATGTCATGCCTGGTTTTACAGTGAATATCTAAGAGAACTGAAAGTTACTTATGCAGTTCATGACCATTACAAATATGCTTAAGTAAACATTAAATTACTTACAAGTCATCCAGAACTATTCACTAATTAAAGTGCAGATTCAGTACTCAGATGCTCATTATAGGAAATATATAAAAGAGACGACAAAATATGATGACCCTGTAAATATACCACTGCAGAAAACTCCTCCTATTTGCTTAGTATTTAATTAAATTCACCTTACCTCCAGGAATTATCTGAAAAACTTTAGTCAAAGTGTCTCCTGTTATTATGTTGTAACTGATCATAGCTTAAAGAAAATAAATTTTTTTGTTAGTACCAGTCAAATATTAAATATTTGAGAAACATTTAATACACATATTTTGTAGACTTCAGGATTATATGCCACTATCCCTCCTGTATGAATTCTGGCTAGCACCAACAAGTTCTAAATTTCAAGTTTAAAAATAAAATTCTTTAATTCTTCCTCTTATTTCTTTTTTTAAAGAGGTACAATCTAATCAAGAACCCAGTCTGATAAGCAAGGCCATTGTGGTGATTTACCGTATAAACTTACTTCAGAAGAGGGGGAAAAAAGGCTTTTAAAAATAATTTGTTTCTTTGTCAGTTTATTTTCAAATTCTTGTTTTGATTTAGTAAATTTCCTGTGGTAGTCTAATAGTCAGTCCTGCAATTAAATGTACAGGACTTCCTATCTCATGTAAAAAGTTAGCAAAATCTTTAAACCAGAAAGAGGAGAAAATAAACAAAAATATCAGATATGGACTTCCATTCCTTCCCATAATTAACAAGAACTGTGGCCTTATTTATATTCTACACTAGAAGTTGGTATATGTGTGCAGGCCTGTGTATACGTACACACAAAATACATTTATATACTCATATGTTCTTCACCGTTTAGACAGCAAACATACATGCATTGACCTTAACTAATGCATAAATATTCACCGTTGTGAAAGTGTAAGTCATCAATAACACTTAGAAATAAATTCAAGCACATACATATGCATAAATAGTTCCATGGCAAGGACCAAGATCTTTACAATTCTTTTCCATATTGTCTATGAAGTAGTAAGTTTTAAGCCAACACGCATAACATTGTGGCCTGCAGTAACTTGACTCCCTTAAAAATCTCAGCTACCTCTAAGAAATTCAGGCTGGTTATTCCCAAAGTAGGAATTTTGATCTGGGTCTCCGTGTTCACAGAGTCAAGACTCAGGTCTCCACCTCTTGCAGCCATGTGTAAAAATATCAAGCTTATTCAAGACTTGATTTAATGATGTTACTACTGTAGGGGACAGATTCAGAAGATCACTTTATTTTAATCTTCTGGTCTAATTAATTCCTGCCCAGATTATACCTGCTTGTTCTTTTACTATTTATTATCCAAAGGGATCGTGGCTGCCCCATTTCCTAGTATCTCAATGGGTATGAGGCTGACTTAATGCTTTTGAAGACCAATGACAATGCATAATATCCAAGCAGGAGCTGATCAGTGGTTTCTCCAGTGACAGTAATAGTACATCTTTGTGAAAAATAGTAATTCAATATACTCCTAAAGTCATATTTTCCTTTTGTTACAAGCACATTAAATCTGTGCTGTTACTCATTCTAGAACAGAATCCCTTCTTTGCTATTTCTCATAGCTACTTTTTTACAGTCACTAACTTTTAAGTGTGTGATCATGAATTTCTCTACTACCACATTTCAGTTTATTTCTATTATTCTGGGCCTCCAATTCATTGAATTCTTCCTCAGTCATTCTTCAGAACACACCAAGAAATTCTAAATTATTTTATAGGAGAGAGACATATATAGCATATTCTTTACGAAGTCCTTAATATTTAAACAGTGAAAGAATGAGGTAATGTGAAAAAGCTTCATATTTATAAAACTTAAACATTTATATTTTCTGTAAACTTACCAATAAATGGATATAAAAATTGAAGAGTTGAAAGAATTAGATAACCTACAAGACCATATGTTTTTCTGACAAGCTCTTGATAGGTGTTGGTATTGGAAAGGTTTCCTCCTTTGATCAGTAATATAATGGAATAATCTGTTAAAATACAACATTACTGTTAAAGAGACAACTTGTGGTTGATTACTGCTCATCTTCTTCACTCCTTAAAAAAAACCCAAATCAACTCTGTAAAAAGGAAAAGAGTGGCACTGGGAAGAGCAGGGATGAGAAATCTCAAAGAATCTCAATCCAGCCACAACCAGGAGTTATAGGCTCATACAGGAGGGAAATTCCAGCCTTCTTGATTAGGGGCAGCAGAAATAGACTAATTTTCATTGGTTTCCACTATGATCAAAGAGAAGAAGAACTCTCACAAGCACCAAAAAGGGAAAATTCAGTTAATAATGCAGAGGATTCCTGAATAGATGAAGAATCTTCTTATGTTCTGAAAGGAGATAAAATGCAAGGGCTGCCTCTGTCATCGTGCTAGAACTCTCAATCACTTTACTCAGCTATTTATCTGAGTTTGTGAAGGATAAAGGATATGGTTAGTATTTTGTATCTTCTCCATTGTTTACAACAAAAATACTATAAACATTTTTATTAGATACTTCAAAAATAAAACACACTCAACGTGATTTATCTGGAAAACCTGAAGCAATGTGCCTCAAGACAGAGCTCATATTACAGGCAGAACTACTCCCAGACTGAACTTCAACTTTTTTTGAAGAACAGTTTGAAATATTGCTGTTATGTCAAGCTATGCTTCAGTATTCATTTGAGCACCATAGGATTTTCCAGTCCAGATTAGTTACAGCACAAAATTTATTACCTTAGTGCAGATGTCTTGACAGATAGTAGCTAGACCTCATCTATTCCTCATCTGGCTTTCACTTAGCTTGTAATCTATGCTGTGATTGGAACAGTTCCTTTCCATGAACAGTATTGGTGTTTATTATCTCCTAGGAACGACTAAAATTATGAAATTTTCAGTCTTTACAATGGAGATTTCTACCATTTGTTAACATGAAAGGCAATCCAGAGATTCTCATGAACATGGACAATTCTTATGCCCATGCTGTAATTGGGAGCAGATAAAAGCAAAGATACAGAAGAGTTCATTATCAATTATGTTGCATTCTGAGCTGATCTTGTGCAAGAAACTTTAAGTCCTTGTAGCAAGGACTCTTAGACTCACAAAACTTGGAAAAGACTTATCATTAAATGGCATAAACTTGTATTTGTCTGTCAATCTAGGACTACACCTAGTATAGTTAAAAACTTCCTCCAAAACAAAATACAATGAGAATTGCTAAATAACAGCTATTCACCAATTACTCAGTTAAAAATATGGAAAATAAATGCTAATTTTACATAATTAGCTTGTACTTTAAAAGCTACAAGTTGAAAAGTCGTAACTATAGTTACAATTTGTTTGCACAAGATATATTGAGCCACACATTTAACATAACAAAATTCTGAGGTTAATGCACAGGTTCTGGGCCTATGGATATAAAGCCTTCAAAATACTTAGAAATGCAAAGGACAAATAGGATTTCCTACAGAAAAGTAACTGAAATTTCTGAGTTATGTTTATTATATGATTTCATTAATGTAGTTTTCCATCAGCCATAGAGAAAATTATTCATTCCTAAGGAACATATTCCTTATGTTATATTGCTCTCCAGGCAAACATTGATCATCTATGTAGATCCTTAAATGATATTTTAAGCAATGAAAGGCATCAACAGTTGCTCAGCATATGGGTAATGGAATTGGTGCCATTCATGTTGACTTGGTTTGTTGTTTTAAGATTGAAGACTGTGTGGATGCAAAATTCTCCTTTGACGCCAATGGATTTACTTATGTCTAAGTTTATTTACCATGCAATTTCAGAACTTGTGCCTTTTTGAAGGTAAATCCATTTTTTGATGAATTATATTTAAATAAAATATTCAAAATCATAGTACAACCAAAGGTTTTCATTCTGTGGTATATTTTAAAAAGTGATATACAACCCACTCAAGGATCAGCCTGTTAATTAGAGTAAAAACAGTGGACTGAACCAAGTGATTACGAGGCACAAACAAGAGCTATTCTTCCAAATGTCGCCCTGACCTAGTCTAAGAAACAAGGCTTTACGAAAATAAAATGCACACAAAAAGCAGCTTTATGTGTTGTACAGTACGATTCTCTACTTTTACTAATCTGCTCAAGGGATTAGTGAGGTAAGGAAAAAAATTGTCCGTTATATTATCATAGATATACTTCTTTAACGTATCAGTAAGATCAAGATCAGCTACATGTTGCAAGATTAATTCTTACTTTACAACAGAAACTGCTTTAAGAGTACCTGTGATATAGGCAACCCCAAATAAAAGCAGTACTCCTAGTGGAAAACCAGCTTCCTTCATTGAATATGGCAACCCTGTAAATGAGAAAAGGAAAGATTCTGTAAGAAATTTTCCAAATACTTTTCTTGTGATGACCAAAATAAAGAAATATTCAGATTTTAAAAAACGCTATCAATCTCCCACATTGGACCAATATGCTTAATAACCTCAGAAAGATCTCAGTGGACCAAGTGTTGCCTGGGTCTGAACTTCAGTCAGCACCTGCCCAAACCAGTTCTCTCTGGTCATTATGGCAAAGAGGCTGTAGGGTACTTATCACAGTGAGACATGATCTTAGCTGACATTTCTTCATTTTTTATAGTAAGCGTATAAAAATAGCAAAATATCTTTAGGAAGAGCAGCAGAAGGTAAGATGACAGTGTTATTCTCCAAACTGGACAGTCATACACATATAAACAAGGCTGAACACAGAATAGAGAAGAAAAGTATACTTACCTATAATGCCTGATCCTATGATAGAGTTGATAATGTTAAATCCAGCTGATGCCAGATCACTGTTTCCTCCTTTATTCCTGGGCTTACAAACAAGGGCTGTTTGGTCATCTGTTTCTACCTATTTCAGTAAGACAACGATAACATTATACATGAGAAAAATAGGTGAGAACAAGAATTTTACACATAGTCTATTCAACATAAAAAACTTGTCATAGGCTCAGATTTGCAGAGGTATTTTGATAACTAAATCCCATTTTTTTCAGTGAGAAATCAAAGGGGCATTAGGCATCTAATTCCTGTATAAGTCTGACGAATAATCTTCCATAATTAATTCTTCTCTGAAATACAGTAAGTGGAAGGACAGAAATTTACATAAACTCAGAGGTAGGCTCTTAAACAAAGAGCCTTTTAGTCATGTTTTAAAGGCAGAAATGTGAATGGAGTATTTTTTAAAATATTCTGGCTAATACGACTGGTCAGTAAAAATAGGTCCCCGAATCAGGGGATTGAAATAAATTTCAAGAGTTAGTAGTAAAGCACCACCATTTGAAGCTGCTCCAATTCAAGGTTTCAGCCAGCATTTCAAATATTTCTGCGTCATCCACTGGTTTAGTTCATTATGAACAGTTAATGACACTATAAAATTGGCTAGTCCCAGAAAGTTTCTGTGGGAAGGTCTGGTACAAACCAAAGTCCAAAACACAGTTTGTAGCCAGTAGCTTCAAAAATTAAAATTCTTATCTTCAAAAAGCATTTCCTCACAAGCATGCAGTGGTCCTCTCCACAAATCACCACTCTATCAGAGAACATTTTAGAGTTATTCATTAGGAGGCCAGTATTTCATATGAAGTTGTGTCATTCAGAATTCATTTTTCTGAAAAAAATGCCTACCTGTGTTCTACAAAAGGAAAACATTGTGTACTTATCATGGAAACAAACCCACTACTTCATGGATGCAGGAGCCCATTTAAAATGCGTAACAGGTAGTACAAACTCTAATTGTACGTTGTCACTAATAATCCTGGAAAAAAAAAATAATTACAGATAACTCTAAGTCATCTGTAGATAGTGGTATAAGCTGGCAAGTGTAAGTGTGCCTCAAGGAGGGCTACGTATTTACATGGAACCTTTAATCGTTAAGCAGTATTAACATAAGAAGAGTAATACTGGCTCAGATCAAAGGCCAGTATAGCCTGGTATCCCATTTATGACAGTGGCCATGGAAGACATCTAGAAAAGAGTCTAAACATGAAACTGAGATAATTAGTAAATAACCTTCCTGTCCCAACTTTCATCAGTTTGCATATCCCAGACTTCCTGAAGCAGATAAATTCTCAGTGCATCACATCCCTTAATGGTTTGCTCCTTGAATATGCCCTTTTCTTGAAGACATGCATATTTTTTAGCATTTGCAACATCACGTGGCAATGAATGAAGTACTTAATTATATATCATATGAAGAGACAGGTAATCTTCTTTGTTCTGGATCTATCATTAAATATTTCCACTTGGTATCCCAAAAGATTTCGCATCATCACAGACAAACCAACCATTGTTTCCTACTTATCTCCTCCGTATCACATGCAGTTATATAAGTAACATTCTTGCTTAGCTGTTTCTCATCTAGACTCAGAGGTGCTACATTTTGTTTCACCACTGATTCGAGCAGCAGAAGCATCACTGTCATTCTCTCCTAAAATTTTAATGTTCTCTGCTACTTACAGCACAGTACACATGAAATTGCACTGAACCAGAACATCCCAGTTGCCCCTTTTTCAGTTGTTACAAGCAAATGAACACAACGTGCATAGCACAGATCAAAGACTTTGTCATGAACTCTCATTCCTTCCCCACATGGAAGGGACACATTTGAATTGGCAAGAAGGACGAGAAAGGGCAACAGCAATTTTGACACAGGTGAAATAGTTCCTGTGTGAAGACTCTTGAAGGTGCACTTGGATGCAGATGGGGTAGGAATGCCTGCTGGGAGGCGTGCCAGCGAGCCATGCAGCGTGGAGGGCTGCAGAAGAGGTGGACTGGAGGTGTTTGCCTCTCCCAGGGATTTGGCTGTAGGGCAAGAAGATAGTCAGAGCCACCCACTATCATACTGATGGTGGCGGGGCCCACCTGGACATAGGGTGCTCAAGTTCTGGTCGTCAACTGGACTGAATTTTCCTACCTCACAAGACTAAGTCCCCTCAGACTACAATTTTTTCCCTGCACAGTACCTACGAGTCTTTCTTTCCTTCTTTCTCATACAAATTAGGGGGAAACTGAACAGATACTAAAAAGCTGTAGCTGCTGTCAGCTTGTCAGCACAGCCGGGGAGCCGGGCTGAAGCACCGACCCTCTCGGGACGCTTCCCTCAGCCGGTCGCTACGAAGCCCGTCAAAACCGTCCGCGGCGCCCCTCAAACGCTCACACCCCCACGCTCTCCCAACGCCCCGCGATGACGGGCCGAGGAAAGTTAACTCAGGTGAACGCTAGTGGTCTT